>NC_134483.1:473683663-473712144 GCF_040206685.1 Ascaphus truei | reverse complement strand
CACCCATGCATACACACACACACCCATGCATACACACACACACATGCATACACACACACACACACACACACACACACACATGCATACACACACACACACCAATGCATACACACACACCCATGCACACACCCATGCACACACACACACACACACACACACACACACACACACACACACACACACACACACACACACACACCCATGCATACACACACACACACACACCCATGCATACACACACACACATGCATACACACACACACATGCATACACACACATACACGACAGGGGGAAGAAGAGGAAAGGCAGCGGGACCGAGAACCACCACTGCCCCGCTCGCCACCCCCCCGTGACCATCTCCAGCCCGGAGATGGCGGGACAGGGCGAGAAGGGGGGGAACACCCCCACTACAATCTCCTGCCCCGTGCGGGAAGCGGGGACAGGGCGAGAAGGGGAGAACACCCACACTGCAATCTCCTGCCCCGCGTGAGGATCGGCGGGAAGCCAGGTAAGCGGGGACAGGGAGAGAAGGGGGAACACCTGCCCCACGTGGGAAGCGGGGAGTAAGGGGGCTTGCAGGGAAGGAGCAGAGGGGCCGCAAGATGGAGTATTGGAGAGTACTTACACTCCAACAGATCACCGGCCAGAAAAAATGGCCGCTCGTTGGGGGCTGGCTCATATAGAGCCTGGCTGCGCGCCCACAAAACCTGGGAGCACGCGCCAATCAGCTGTCAGGTAGGGGGAGTTTTTTTTTTTTCAGCCAGCGCGAGCAGGGAAAATTTTCAGCGCGAGCGGGAGGAAATTTAAATAAACGAACACGTGTGCTGCTTGGGCCAATATTTACTCGGCCGGGGGTTAAATCCACCCGCCCCGGGCGTGTAAATGTATAGGATTGTTGAACACTGTATATATATACAAAAGCAGTCGCATAATAACTTTATTTCATATAGCGCTTTTCTCCCAATGGGACTCAAAGCGCTTCCCAATTACAGTATAGTGTGTGGTACGCAGTGCATAACATTTCTAAAGATACAGTCCCAGCCTAGATGAGCTTACAATCTATGTTTTTGGTGCCTGTTTAAGGCATACTTCCAAGGTAGAAACAGGAATAATTGGCCTAATGGTTAATGAAAATAAAAACTTTAACAGTCCCTGTAAGTCTAGTGAATCACATAGTTCACACCGATGTGTGGGGAAAAGCTGCAGTACCATCCTCAAACCAAAATCAGAGAAGTCTTATAATCGCAAAGACTGTGAGATCAGCCAAAGTTCACGTAGCCCCTATTTTATAGGACTCCAAGTAGCAAGGGCTAGTGTGTGTGTGTGTGTGTGTCAGTCACAGTCAGTGTTTGTGTATGTATGTCAGTCAGTGTGTGTGTGTGTGTGTCTTCCAAGTGTGGCAGTGGGGTGGGGTGTGCACTCAGCATCAGGGGCACTCAGCCTCCCTCCCCATGTGGAGCTGCGGGGACACGGCACCCAGATCTCACAGCCCCCGACGCATCTCCCGGCTGAGGAGAAAATCTCGGGGGAACCGGGGCCAGTAGCTCGGAGATGCTGTGAGGAGGGGAGTTGGGTGACGGCGGCACCATGTGCCTGGGGGTGAGATTCTACAGTGACTCAGTGAATTGTGGTGGTGTCTGCCCATGCGCTGTTGTGAGCTGCCACACTGACATCGCCACGACCTCTTCTGCCAGCAGTGATGTCACTTCCGTGACTATACTTCCGTCACCATGAAGGCAATTTACTACAAGGGAAACTTTGGTTGGGTAGGTGCCAGCAAACAAGTTTCACTTCAAAAGCAGCCAACACTTTGATATTAGTACCGGAGAAGCATCATAAAAAGTATAACAGAAAACTCCTGTTGTGTAAAATAAAGGGTGAACCAATAGGCAGAGGGTGGTGGTATTCATGCATTGTAGATCCATCATATAGTGCGAAATCTACTGGCAGCACTGTTCGCAGAGTGACCATCCTCAGCGTTCACTCAAGAAGTCAGCATCAGAGAGTCAGCCACAAATACCCAAATTGTAAATCCAGCTCAACAGCGTTTAGAGATTCAAGGTATATTCATTTTAAAATCCTATTGGGACGGTGAAGGGGTTAACCAGGCTCACTAATAAAGAATTCCCACTCCATATTTTGGAGGACAAGCTGTGGGACTGCCTGTTCCAAAGTGTATAAGACAGCTAGTCGCCCTCCCAGAACTCTCTCTGTTGTTGTTCTCTCTTTTGTGTTCCTATGTGGTTCTATGTGTTCCCAAGTGATTCCAGAAGTCCAATTTGCCATAAGGGCAAGAACGGGTCGGACCGGACCCAGAGACGCCTTGCGGATATTGCAAGGAAAAAGGCTGCAGGACTTTTTAAACCGGAATATTTTCTACGTCCCCACTTCAGCACTGGACTGTTTTAAAGACTTTATTTCAACTAGGAAAGTCAATTTGTCAACCCCAGATCCCCAGTAAGTGTATCTTCTTCTGCCTATTGTAATTCAATGTGTGTTTGCCTGATTCTACGGAATAAATTACAATTTATTTTACTTATTGGCTTTGCTCAGTGATATGATCCCGGTTTTAAATGTGTAAGTACCTGGTCCCCCGTGACACATATTACCTCCGTTGTGTTGATCAGGCAGTTGTGAATCACAGGCTATATCGCAGCCAAAGTAAAGAACAGACATAGCAATAAAAGAGATTTTCTGGGCATTTGTCCTCCGAGAACTATCACACTAAGACAGCTGTAAATCATTGTTCTGTTACTGTCTCATTCCATATCTGTTATTCTATTTCAGAAAATATTACCTGGCTTCTGTTATGCAGACCATCCAACATTGTGCACAGAAAAATAGATGTCAGTGTAATTCCTCTCATTGTCTTACAGGTCCTGGTCTAAATCTTTCATTTCCTGATTAAGAAATTTAATTTCCTGGACAAAAATCCCTTACAAAACGTAATTAAAAGGTGGTGAGTACAAGTGGCAACAGTTTTAACTTGAAGGAGAACAAGTAACACCTCTCTCTGGCCAAGATCCACAAAAGGGTGCTAAACGTTAGCCTTTACGCACATTCATATGAATGGGGGCTGAGGCGTAGCACCCTTTTATGGATCTGGGCCTGTGTGATTTCTTTCTATCTCTTGCTCTGCAGTTAATAAACCAGAAACAGGCAGCGAGTCGCACACACACTGACTGCTCCTAAGGGCTCCCTGTTGGGCTGGTTAACTGGCAGTGAGTGACATACATAATCAGTGTCTGCCCCATCTCATCATGATACAATATAATACACGCTCACATTTAATAAAGTGTTATTATATATAACGTAACAATATGTAATTCCCTCTCTACTAATTATATATGTAGTGCAGATTGCATTTCTATTTAATTACAACCAAGTTATTTGTACACACTGACAATTTGCAATATCTATACTATGTAACCCCCCTACAATAGTCACCTGACCATGTATGACTCCTAATAGGTTAAGGATATCTGTATTTTGCCCAGTTACAGCGGTAAGATGGTGACATCATACCGGGGTATAGATGGCTCTGTAGAAGTTTCCATGTCCCAGAGTCCTGGAGGACACCAAAGGAGAGGAGTCTCACTGGGTCAAGTGTATGGTGTTAAGGGTATGTAATATATGTGCAACTTTATGTGTAGAAGTATGGTCACATTTTATTGTTTTAAAGTTAGGGAATAGTATCCCTTATCTAGGAAGGGCCACTGGAATAGTCAAGATGCAGAAGAATGCTATCTTTCCTTAAAAAAGGATATGTGTGACACTTCAAGTAAGGGAACCCTAGATCAGGGGTCCAGGGAAGTGTCACAGCTAGAGTTGCTCTAACGCCATCTCTGTCTATGCACACAAGATTGACATAGAATTGGACTGGTAGGGCATTGTAAGGATGACGGGTAGATGGGAATTACTCGGTAGAAGTACATCACTACATAGAGTCCTGGACGGTACCTGGGAATTGCTCCAGTTCAATGGAGCCAGAGATTGCAAGTTTCTTTTAACCCAGGGCAATGGAAGGTGACAAGCCATGTGTGCCTCACTGGGAAGATTTCTGAGCAGCCAGGGAAGAAGTATGTGTAGCCAGGGCTGGTTTCTGGCTACCAGTCTGCCCTTATGCTGGCAGTAAGCCCTGGTAAGAGCAGGACTGCCAGGACTAACCTGGGTTTTCCCCACCCCCTGCAGCTTCAGTGAGTCACAGGGGAGGCGGTGCAACTAGGCCTGTGTGTCCAATCAGGGACTCAGACCTGGTTCCTGCTTTTCTTGGACTTAAGGGGCTGCACTACCAACGTTATTCAGTGTTGCCTCTACCCTTGAGAGAGGCTGGTCTACCCCAACAACTGTGCAGGGCTCTGTCAGTTTGTACTTCCTCCCCAAGGGGAATGGAGAGGGAGACTGTAACAGGGGAGTTATCCCTGTTCAGGTAATGGGCCTCTAATCCAGCAGTGTGGTGGTTAACTGCTGGTAGTCAATTATCCAACACCACCTGCCTGATTAGCTTCTTAGTAAAGCCTGTCTTTTGAGACAGGAAGGGAGATTGTCCCTTACTCTCACAACTTGTGAGACTGACATGGGGACAGACGTCTTGAGTCTACCAGAAGAGGCTGCTTGCAAGACACAGGGGAAACTTCTAAACCTGAATGCTGACAAACCCTGAAGAAAAGGTAGCAACCAGGAACAGAGAAGATTTCCCCTCCAAACCACAAGGAACAGATACTGCTGCGGCACAGTTTATTCGAGCATTTGCCCGTTCTGTGCCGCAGCAGTAGCCTGGCGCGCGCCCGAGTGTGACGGGCGCGCGCCGAAGCAGCGGAAGAGCGCCCTCCGATCGGGGCGCTCTCCCTACCGCTGCCGGGTCCGCCGGGTCCCCCGGAACCCCCTGCCGCTGTCCCACGATCGCGGGACACCAGGGCTCCCTCGGGGAGCCCCTGGACACGCGTGCAGGGGGCGCACGCTCCCGATGACGCGTGACCGCGCGTCTATGACGCGCGGCACGCCGAGGGGCGGCCACTAGCAAGCCGGGAGATTTCCCGGCTTGCGGTACCGACCACACTTCAATAAAGTGTGTCGGTAGTGTAAGACTTTCATTTATAAGACTTTTTATATCTGCTCATTTCATGATATATGTTTGGGGCTGGGAGGTATGCTTATCTAAAGGGAGTTGTGGACTGCATAGTATTTCACTAGAAATACTCCCAAGTGAATAGAAGCTTTGTTTACCCCTTGTTTGGATGGTTTCCTGATGTTAAGGAAACAGGCGCAATAAAAGCATTATTTAATTTCACCATAACCAGTCTCCCTTGCATACCTCTGTGAGCGTCCGCCTATAGAGACTATACCTCTTATGTCACCAGAGAGTAAGGGAAGGGCAAGGACTGCTTCAGGGCCCCTTGGCTTGGAGTGAACGTCCAGGGTACATCTTGAGGGTGAAGGCCCTAAGAATTGCCTGCTGTCGTGAAGCTGTAAAATCTGCAGCGTGCTAATAAAGTGTTCCAGTGTTTTACTATACCTTCCTGCCTGAAACTGTAATCTATCAGGGGAAGGGTAAAGATGATCTCCTGCAGGGATTGTCCCCCATATCCCTGGGCACTGTCACTGTGAGTTTGAATCAGTTATTACCCCCAAAGCCTGTTCTGACCTCCACAACATCAATCCTGAAAGGCTCCCTGCAGTCCTCCTGGTCCGCCTCCATCCCTGGTTGGTCAGCCCAGCCTTATCAGGCATCTCTGAGCCCTCACTCATCGCTCGACATAGTTTCTGTATGGAAGTTGCTTGGTGTTCTCTTGGTGATTCTACAGGTTCTGACACGGCTCGTATGACTACCCCCTTTGGCTCCCGACCACGGCTCTCCTCAGACTACATATTCTCTGGCATCCTACGATCACGGCCTGGACTTCGACCCTCCTCATCTCTCCGCTCCCTGACCTCAGCAAGGCAACTTCTATTCTACTTCTACACCCGGTACCGGCAAGTATTGTCTACCTTACATACATCTGGCCTGGCAACGCTTAACACCATACTCCGGACACGCTCCCTTTGCTGCGGGTGCGTGTATACCTACTTCCCCCTTTAGCACAGGGGACAGTCTGGTCTGCGGGCAGCACCGGCGTAACAATTAACTAATGACCTCCATGCTGCCAAAGACGGAGGTCATTACACTCTGCTCATATTACTCGACCTCTCTGCAGCATTTGACACCGTGGACCACCCTCTTCTCCTTCACATTCTCCATACTCTTGGTATTCGTAACAATGCTCTATCCTGGATCTCTTCTTACCTCTCCCATCGTACTTTCAGTGTCTCTTTTGCGAACATCGCCTCCTCCTCTATTGATCTCTCTGTGGGGATACCCCAGGGCTCTGTCCTGGGACCTCTTCTCTTTTCTCTGTACACGCTTTCTCTTAGTGACCTAATCACATCTCTTGGGTTTAAATATCACCTCTATGCTGATGACACACAAATTTACCTTTCAACCCCAGATCTTACACCTGCTGTACAGACCAAAGTTTCTGAATGTCTCTCTGCGATATCATCCTGGATGGCCATCCGCTGACTTAACCTTAACATGGCAAAAACAGAGCTCCTCATACTTCCTCTGAAACTTGGCCCTACCATCTCCTTCCACATGTATGTATGTATGTATGTATGTATGTCTTTATTTATATAGCGCCATTAGTGTACATAGCGCTTCACATTAGTAATACATGTGACAATCATACAAATAACAAATAATACAAATAAGAGGTCATGGGAATAAGTGCTTCAGAGATAAAAGTAACATTTCGGAAGAGGAGTCCATGGTGGGGAGAACGTACAGAGACAGTAGGAGGGCATTCAGGTAAGTGCGTCTGCAGGGGGCCAAGCTTTATGTATTGTGTATAGTATTAGCCACAGTGTTACTCATATGCTTCTTTAAGCAAGCGTGTCTTAAGGTGGGTCTTAAAGGTGGATAGAGAGGGTGCTAGATGGGTATTGAGGGGAAGTGCATTCCAGAGGTGCCGGGCAGAAAATGAGAAAGCTTTAAGGCGGGAGAGGGCTTTAGATACAAAGGGGGTAGGGAGAAGACAGCCTTGAGTAGAACGCAAGACTCGGGATGGTGCGTAGCGAGAAATTAGGGCTGAGATATAAGTAGGAGCAGAAGAGTGTAAAGCTTTAAAAGTGAGGAGGAGAATTGAGTGCGAGATGCATGATTTCATAGGAAGCCAGGAGAGTGATTTCAGCATGGGAGACGCTGAGACAGATTTTGGAAATAGTAGAGTGATTCTGGCAGCAGCGTTTAGGATAGATTGTAGGGGAGACAGGTGAGAGGCAGGAAGGCCGGATAGCAGGAGGTTACAGTAATCGAGGTGGGAGAGAATGAGGGCTTGAGTCAGCGTTTTAGCAGTTGAGCAACAGAGGAAAGGGCGTATCTTTGTTATATTGCGGAGGAAAAAGCGACAAGTTTTAGAAATGTTTTGAATGTGAGAGAGGAGTCGAGTGTGACCCCTAGGCAGCGTGCTTGGGCTACTGGGTGAATGATGGTACTTCCAACACTAATGTGGCAGGAGGTAGTAGGGCCAGGTTTGGGAGGAAGTATAAGGAGCTCTGTTTTTGTCATGTTGGAAGTACCATCATTCACCCAGTAGCCCAAGCACGTTGCCTAGAGGCCTGACTAGCAACCTACTTACTAACCGCTAAGGTGAATAAGGGATTAGGGGACATTAGATTGTCGCTTTTTATTCTTGTGTATTTTTTGCAGCACCATAGGGCATGCACGGGGTGAGGAGGGGGACGGCCTTCATCATAGCAGCCTGGCAACGGTGAGTCCAAGATGTATTTATTTTATTTCTGCTGCTTATTGTATTTTATATGTGGACAATAGTAATTTTGCCCATTTCTGTACTGTATGTGTTAGGGTGCGGGAGGGGGGGGGGTATATTTATTTAAAAGTATTTATGTATTTTTAATGTATTTTTTGGGGGCAGAGGATTGGTACTGCAGGCAAGCGGGGACCACCCGAGGGCCCAGTCGGCCTGTAGTATAATTCCTGTGCGTTAAAAAACAATTAAGATATGCTATGTATGTTAGGTGTGTATAGGGGTTGTTGGTTGCACAGGGGGTGGGTTTGTTGTGTATTGCAATGTTTATTGGGGGCAATTTTCCCCAATAAACATGATATTGTGCCTTAACCCCTTCATTGCCTTAGCAGATAGCCGCTATGGTAATGAAGCTGATATAAAAGTATTTTTTATTAATAGTGTGCGGGAGCAGGGGGTCTCCTTAGCTGAACCGCTTTGATTTCTGGCTCTGGGACCCCCTGCTTCCTGAGTTACAGACACCGGTATGGGGCATCGGATGCCAGTGTCGCCGGCATTTTTATTGCGTCCACGTCGTGTGGCATGTAAACAATGGATGAGATACCGGCACCCCATATCTGGGCTTGTAACTCGTGAAGCAGGGGGTACCTGAGGCTGAAATCAATGTGGTTCAGCTCTGGAGACCCCCCGGACTTTACTGCATAGGCCCCATTATTGGTCTATTTTGGCGGTTAATCAGAATTTTATGAATTTTTGGTGAACCATATATCAGCGGTGCGCAAAGTGGATGGCGCGACCCCCAGAGGGGACGCAAGACTGTCTGTGGGGGGCGCGGGGTTTACAGAGGCCCCGCGCGCTTCCCGAAGGTACTTAAATTAAGTGTCGGGGGAGCTGCAGGGCCTCTGTAAACCAGATTTACCTTGGCTCCGGGGGCTTCTTAGACGCGTTGCCATGGTAACGCGGCATCAGAGGTCATGCCAACGTGACGTCATGCCACCGGAGCTGATGCCGAGGTAAGCGGGGGCCGCAGGGTACAGAGAGAGGGGAACTGCCGGCAGGGGGGGCACAGGGAAAAAAGTTTGCGCCCCCCTGCCATATATGACAGGGCATGAACTGGTAGGATGCGTAATAATGAGAAATTTGTACACCTCTTCACTAATCCAAGAATGACTTACACCCAATTAGGCCAAGTCACTAACATGTGACAAGTATGGGTCATATGAAAGCAGTAAATAACAATTCCTCTCCTGGAGCTGCTGTTGAATGCCTTTCTTATAATTATCAAAATCAAGAACAACAAGGGCACCGACCCTATCTGCTGGCTCGATTATAATTGATTTATCATTTTTAAGGGTGATTATAACAGGGACTTATCACTGTTGGAGAGAAACTGCCTCTAAATCCAGCAGTGGACTGGTTAATTGCACAGGCAATCAACCAGACGCCACCTGGCTGATTAGGACTGTTAGAAGAAGCCTGGTCTGAGTAACAGAAAGGAGATTCCGTAGCTCTTAAGGGAGCTAACACAAGGAAAATGAGAGCTGTGTTCTGAAAGCAAGACAAAAGGGGATCAGACCTCTATGCCTGGACCATCAAGCAGACACCTACCCAGACACCACTTACCTGAAGGGCCACCTGTGTTAAGGTACCGCTGAGACTTTGGGGTGATAAGTGGGTAAGGGGCTTTTCCCCCCACCTCAGCCTTGCAGAGAGGGACTGGGGAAGTACGTTAGCCCTTACACAGGGATAGGTGTTTATTGTTTGATGTATATTTTTGGTTGCTGTATGGTTTGAAGGAACAGGCAATAAAGCCTTATTTTTAATTTCACCTTAAACAGTCTTCATTGCATACCTCTGCACACATCTCTTACAATGCTCAATGCTTATTTTTAGCTTGAAAACAGGTTAGACCGCATATGTCTAAATTTACACATACTGTATTAGAATGTATATCTTATATCAAAATATGAAATATAGTCTCTGATGCTTGTTTACAGGGTGGCTTTAAGGTGCTTCGTACCTTAAAAGGGTGTAATCAGATTTATCTTTAAAAAGCTGTTTAAGCTTAACCTGCTTTTTAAACAGAATAGTATCTACCTCCAAATGAAAGGGATCAAACATTTATTTATTTATGAAATGTTTTACCAGGAAGAATACATTGAGTTACCTCTCGTTTTCAAGTATGTCCTGGGCATAGAGTTAAGACAAATAATACATGGTGTGACAGAAACCAGGGGATGGTAATAAATTCCGTATATAGGGCTCCCAGGATACTAGACAGTTTCTATCCTGTTTGGCCTGGGAGTGCAGCCTTATAATACATACACTCCATCCCACAGTTTGGCAAGCGCTGGAACTGAGGGATGAGAGTTCCAGACCAGAGTTTGTCTGCTGCCTGATTTCTGTCACCTGTCATGCTAATTAGGAATCAGGTATGAAAGACTGATTTCCTGTTTGCTCTGGTCTCCCCACAAGAGCCAGGAGGCTGGAAGGCTGCTGAACTACAGAGGGGAGAAGCCTCTTCCCCAAACAGGTTCAATCTTTCTGTTCATTTGTGTAAGACTGCAAAAGTACCTTGTTTTGTTGTTGGGAGTGGAAAAGCCACTTCCAACCCTGAGTCAGGGATATCTAAGTTAAGTTATCGCTCAGGTGAGCAGCTTTTGTTTTGATCTGTTTTCTGTTGTATGCACTGTGGCAGTCTCAGTGCCTTGGACTGAATAAACCAGGCATAGCCTGTTTAAAGGAACAGTACGTGACGCCTCATCATTTAACCTACCCTAAAAGACCGTGTTCTAAACAGTCCCGGACAAACGACGGAGCCCCGGAGTAAGCCGTTTGTCACATATGGTGGAGAATGCGGGCAGAGCACTAGGGGGTCTGCGGGTTGAAGAACTTTGAAAAAAAAAAAAAAAAAAAAAAGTTTTTTTCATCCTCTGCAAACAAGATGGAAGACGTGGTGGGTGCGCTGGTACGCAATGTCGCTGCCCAGAAAGACGTGAATGAAACCCAGCAACAGCTGTTAATAGCCCAGCAAGAAACTAATGCAAACCAGCAGCAGACGAATGCAGCCCAGCAACAGCTGCTAATAGCCCAGCAAGAGATTAATGCCAACCAGCAACAGGCGAATGCCAACCAGCAACAGGCGAATGCAAACCAGCAACAGACGAATGAAGCCCTGCAAAACGCGAATGCAAACCAGCAAGAGACAAACCGCTTGCTGAGAGAGGAGCAACAGCGGTTCGCTCAGGGCTTACAGCAGGAACTCGAGATCCTGAGGGGGACTATCAGTAACCTTCCACTGGCAGCGGCAGCCCCAGTTCCGAAAATGACCAGGGCAAGCCACTACCTTCAGAAGATGGGACCCTCGGATGATGTGGAAGCCTATCTTCTCACGTTTGAACGCACGGCACAGAGAGAGGGATGGCCAGAAGCTGAGTGGGCTGGTCTAATCGCACCCTTCCTAAACGGCGAACCCCAGAAGGCTTACTTTGATCTAGAGCCAGCCGAAGCTAACGTCTATGCAAAATTGAAGTTCGAGATCCTCGCCCGCCTCGGCGTAACCACGGCTGTTCGCGCCCAAAGGTTTCACGCATGGTCCTTCACGATGGATAAAGCCACCCGAAGCCAGATGTATGACCTCATCCACCTCGCCCGGAAGTGGCTACAACCCGAGATCAACTCAGCCAGCCACATCGTGGAACGGTTGGTCATGGACCAGTTCTTGAGGAAACTTCCCTCTGCCTTACGCCGTTGGGTCAGTCGGAGTGACCCCCACAATGCGGATGAGCTTGTGGCCCTCGTAGAAAGGTACAATGCAGCAGAAGAGCACCCGCAACCCACAGTCGTGGAGCAACCCCACTACCCGAGGTTCCAGGACTCTTCCAGAGACGGTAAAAGGGTACCGGGGTTAAGGGGCGCTGAAGAGCGGCGACCACCTTCACGCAGCACCAGCAACAGTGGTTCGCACACTAAGGGCAATAGCCAACATGGGGAGCCGGGAAAAGGCTCTAAGTGGGACACAGACTATGTACCTAAATGTGTAAATTGTCATGAGAGGGGCCACACAGCAAAAATCTGCCCACTAAATGATGAGCCCATGCAATGCAACAGCGTGGAACCTTATTCGCTGTTGTCCCAATGTATGGGCCCTAGCCCAGAGGACCCCTTGAATAACCATCTGTGGGCATTTGTAAAGGTTAATGGTAAGAGGGTTCGGGCACTTCTTGACTCTGGGAGCATGGTCACACTAGTGTCCGAATACCTCTTGCCCATTAAGAAGAAACAGGGAAACAGTTCACAAAGAGTGGCAATTTGTTGTATACATGGGGATAATCATGAATATTCCACTGTTGATGTTTTTTTTGAAACAGAGTTTGGTTCTTTAGATTTCAAGGTGGGTATTGTACCCAAACTGGCACATGATGTGTTAATAGGGACCGACTTTCCCCATTTTCTAAAAATGTGGTCCCCCGCTCAGAATAGCGCCCAGAGTTCAATAGCGGACCATAACGAAGTATTAGAAGAAACAAATCCTTTCCCTTTTTCAGAAATGGAGGTTGACGAGGGCCCAAATAAGAAGGGGAAAAGGAGGAGTGCTGTAAAATTCCCTTCCCCATCACTACTTTGGTAGGGAATACCCCAAATCAAGATGTTGAGCAGACACTTACCACCCCAGAACCGGATAAGACCCTCGCTGACCTAGAGGTCAGTCCTGGGAGTTTTAAGAAGGCCCAGTGGGAGGACCCCACATTAGCGGTAGCAAGGGGAAATATACGGGACCAGAATAGTACTCCTGGCCAACCAGATAGGTCACTTGCTTACCCCTACTTCGAGGTAGAGAACGACCTAGTATATCGGGTTGATAAAAGGAAATCAGTTACAACTAAACAATTGTTGGTACCACGGACATTCCGTAACGTAGTATTACACCTCGCACATAGTCATCCATTGGGGGGACACCTAGGGGTTGAAAAGACAAAAGAAAAGGTTCTCCGAAGCTTCTATTGGCCTGGGGTTCTGGCAGAAATTACGAATTATTGTTCCTCATGCCCAGAATGTCAGATCACCGCCCCGTTCACGGCGTACCGCAGCCCATTGGTACCCCTTCCCATAATAGAGGTACCATTTGACCGGATTGCTATGGATCTAGTAGGACCCCTAATAAAGTCTGCTAGGGGACATCAGCATATATTGGTAATATTAGATTATGCCACCCGATATCCGGAGGCAGTTCCCCTACGTAGCACCTCAGCTAAAAACATAGCAAACGAGTTAGTAGTTCTGTTTTCCCGGGTCGGGATTCCTAAAGAGATTCTATCTGACCAGGGAACACCATTTATGTCCCAAGTAACGAAAGAGCTATGTAAACTCCTAAAAATCAAGCATCTCAGAACCTCAGTCTATCATCCACAAACAGATGGTTTAGTGGAAAGGTTCAATAAAACCTTAAAGAGCATGTTACGGCGGGCGGTTGATAAAGATGGGAAAAACTGGGATTGTTTGTTACCGTACCTGTTATTTGCCATTAGGGAAGTTCCCCAATCATCCACAGGCTTCTCCCCGTTTGAACTATTGTATGGCCGACACCCAAGGGGCTTACTGGATATAGCCAAAGAGACTTGGGAACACGAGGTTACCCCTTACAGAAGTGTAATAGAGCATGTTGCCCAGATGCAGGACCGCATTGCTGCAGTCCTACCCATAGTGAGGGAACACATGGAGAAAGCTCAAGAAGCACAGAGGAATACATATAATAAGGGTGCTAGGGTCAGAATTTTTTCTCCAAGTGATAGGGTACTAGTTCTGGTTCCCACCGTGGAGAGTAAATTCCTTGCTAAATGGCATGGGCCATATGAGGTCTTGGAAAGAGTGGGAGAAGTAAATTATAAGGTAAGACAGCCAGGTAGGAGGAAACCTGAGCAAATTTACCATATAAACCTACTCAAGCCCTGGAAAGATAGAGAAGTTTTGTTAACCCTAGTACCCCCAGGTCCGTCAGAGAATCAAGAAACTGACCCAGAGGTTAGCATAGCTGAAACCCTGTCTGTTCATCAGAAACGAGAGGTTCAGAATTTAGTGAAAAGAAACAAAGAAATCTTCTCTATACGGCCAGGTAGAACTAGCGTAATTGAACATGACCTAGTCTCTGAACCGGGGGTCCGAGTTAACCTTAAACCGTACCGAATCCCGGAGGCCAAAAGAAAGGCTATAAGTTTAGAGGTTAAAAAAATGCTAAAACTAGGTGTAATTGAGGAATCCCAAAGTGGGTGGAACAGCCCTATAGTCTTAGTCCCAAAGCCAGATGGTACAACAAGGTTTTGTAATGACTACCGGAAACTAAACGCGGTGTCAAAATTTGATACTTATCCTATGCCCAGGGTAGATGAACTTGTAGAGAGACTGGGCAAAGCCCGATATCTCACAACCCTAGACCTAACAAAAGGGTACTGGCAGGTTCCCCTCAGAAAGGGCAAAAGAAAAGACAGCCTTCTCAACCCCAGACGGCCTCTTTCAGTATAAGGTGTTGCCTTTTGGCTTACATGGAGCTCCCGCCACATTCCAAAGAATGATGGATAAAATTTTAAAACCACATGCTCGGTATGCTGCCGCCTACCTGGATGATGTGGTAATCCATAGTGAAGATTGGCAATCCCACCTTCCAAAGGTCCAAGCTGTGCTTGACGCAGTCCGGTCTGCTGGACTAACTGCTAACCCCGCTAAATGCACTATTGGTCTGGAGGAGGCCAAGTATCTGGGATATTCTATTGGCAGAGGTTTACTCAAACCCCAAACACTCAAAGTGGAGGCGATACAAAATTGGCCAAGGCCAGTTACAAAAAAACAAGTAAGGACCTTTTTGGGGTTAATTGGGTACTATAGAAGGTTTATTCCCAATTTTGCAACTAAGGCAACCCCACTAACTGACCTCACAAAAGCAAGAGGACCGCTAATGGTATAGTGGTCCCCCGAAACCGAACAGGCCTTTAGAAGCCTGAAAGAAGCTCTCTGTGCCCAACCAGTGTTGGTCACACCTGACTTCTCCAAAGAGTTCGTAGTCCAAACCGACGCATCTGAGGTAGGGCTGGGGGCGGTACTCTCCCAGGAGTCTCAAGGTGAGGAGCACCCCATCCTTTATTTAAGTAGGAAACTAAATCCCCAGGAGAAAAATTACTCCATAGTAGAGAAAGAGTGTCTCGCAATAAAGTGGGCTGTAGAGACGCTCAAATACTACCTGTTGGGGAGAAAATTCCGGTTGGTCACAGATCATGCACCCCTTACCTGGATGTGTCAAAACAGGGAAAAGAATGCTAGAGTGACCAGGTGGTTCCTAAGCCTACAACCCTTTAAATTTTCTGTGGAACACAGGTCAGGGCACAAACATGGCAATGCTGACGGGTTGTCAAGGATGCACTCCCTAATATCCATGGTCGCTCATCCCTCGAGGTCTGAGCTGGGGGGGAGGATATGTGACAGAAACCAGGGGATGGTAATAAATTCCGTATATAGGGCTCCCAGGATACTAGACAGTTTCTATCCTGTTTGGCCTGGGAGTGCAGCCTTATAATAGATACACTCCATCCCACAGTTTGGCAAGCGCTGGAACTGAGGGATGAGAGTTCCAGACCAGAGTTTGTCTGCTGCCTGATTTCTGTCACCTGTCATGCTAATTAGGAATCAGGTATGAAAGACTGATTTCCTGTTTGCTCTGGTCTCCCCACAAGAGCCAGGAGGCTGGAAGGCTGCTGAACTACAGAGGGGAGAAGCCTCTTCCCCAAACAGGTTCAATCTTTCTGTTCATTTGTGTAAGACTGCAAAAGTACCTTGTTTTGTTGTTGGGAGTGGAAAAGCCACTTCCAACCCTGAGTCAGGGATATCTAAGTTAAGTTATCGCTCAGGTGAGCAGCTTTTGTTTTGATCTGTTTTCTGTTGTATGCACTGTGGCAGTCTCAGTGCCTGGGACTGAATAAACCAGGCATAGCCTGTTTAAAGGAACAGTACGTGACGCCTCATCATTTAACCTACCCTAAAAGACCATGTTCTAAACAGTCCCGGACAAACGACGGAGCCCCGGAGTAAGCCGTTTGTCACAATGGTTACAAATGCAGTTACATAAGTGAACAGGGTAAACATAACCATTATATATGTAACGGGTATTCCCCCACCCAATCGCAAATAGGGTCCCCTAGGGGAAATGCTACTCTGGTTACAAGGCATAATAGTGTGGCGCACCTGCTGGCTTACAGGACTACTGAGTCTCCCGCTTGATGGTATTATGGGGAAGGTCAGGACAGGCTTCTGGGGACATACCCAGTACGTACTCACGGGGACAGTGCCTCCATCTATTGCAGGCCCCAGGATATGGGGTGGAATCCCTGGAATAGAACGTCCCACTCAGGGATGAGAGATTCCAGTCTCACAACCGCTTCTTTATAATCAGGAACACTTTATTTCCTCTGCAGCACACTGTACAGCATACACAGTCACAGCAGTACTTCTCAGGATAACCCTGGCCGTTCACTCCCAGTCAGGGCCCTGGAAGCAGGCCTAGCTCTTCCACTACCCCCTATCAGAGTAGTGGGAAAAGTCTACCAGCCTCTCCCAGGGGGAGGGCCTCAAGCCTGCCAGGTCCCTGACAGCTCGGTTAGGTAAGACTCGGCTCCTCTCAGGGTAGGAGCAACTCACTCAATACAGGAAATGCAGATCATTAAGACAGATACAACAAGAGCCCGCCCCTGCCCCTTATTGGACACAGGCCTGACTGCACTGCTTTCTCTGCCTCACTGATCTGCAGTGAGTGGGGAGAACCCATCTTAACTCCTGGCAAACCTGCCCTTACCAGGGATTATTGCACAGAAGGAGGACAGAATAATAGCCCAAACCTACCAGGGCTATATATATACAAGACATTGCAGGCACAGTTAAAGAAGATGTATATTATAGGCGTATGTAACAGTTACAGACCAGATTAAAATGTGAGACAGCCTTAGATTTGAAAGAACTTAAACTGGTGGTGGATGTGAGAGTCTCCGGTAGGCTGTTCCAGTTTTGGGGTGCACGGTAAGAGAAGGAGGAGCGGCCGGATACTTTATTGAGCCTTGGGACCATGAACAGTCTTTTGGAGTCTGATCTCAGACGATAAGTGCTGCGTGTTGTAGGGTTGAGGAGCTTGTTCAGATAGACGAGTAGCTTGCCCAGAAAGTATTTAAAGGCAAGACCGGAAAGATGAACTTTGCGCCTAGACTCGAATGATGACCCATGTTCGACAGAGAAACCATTCATAGCTCCCAAGACCGCCTAGTTGTATTAGTGAACAAAATCATGTTCAAATAATATATATTCCAAAATGAGATGGCATAGAAGCAGCAGCGTTCAAATGCAGGTATAGTGTAGTATAAGCAGTGTGATGTATTTACAGTTGCTCCATAGAGAGGATGGTGGACCATGTTATAGGGAAATAGAGCTGGCAAGCTCAATGCTAACTGTTGGCAGGAATAACCAGGCAAGAGGAAATTTAAATAGAAAGTACCTCTGTGGTCCCGCTCGATATTACAGTCTGTTCCCGTTTGCTGGTCCCAGCGTGATGCACGCAGTAAATAATATCCAGCGCCGTCCTCTAGAGCCATCTGCAAAGAAGATTGTTGTCATCTGACCCTGCACTGCTGCTGCGGGTCCGTCCAATCAGGAAGAGAGCCAGAAACACCAGAAGGGATTGGCGGACAAAAAAGCCAAAACAGCACTCGCAACTCACTGGGTAAGGGTAGATTTAAAATGATTTAATGAAATTACATAAAAAACATACAGTATAGGAAACAAAAAAGGGGGCTATGACAGCGTGAAACGTGTGGGAGGAGAACCCCCCTTTTTTGTTTGTGTTCCCTATATGTTTTTTATGTAGTTTCATTAAATCATTTTTAATCTACCCTTACCCGGTGAGTTGCGAGTGCTGTTTTGGCTTTTTTTGGCTGTCCGCCAATCCCTTCCGGTGTTTCAAGTGATGACCAATCTAGTTCTTTGAGCATTTCGCAGTGATGTGTGTTGTAGTTGCATTGGAGAACAAATGACTACTCCTATGAAAGCACCCCAAGTCACCCTGATTCGAATGTCTGGACGAGAGAGTAAAGATTACGGTTTCTTGCTCCTTGTCGCTGGTTGTTATGCATGTTCTCTTGCGGCCATGTCTGGTGGATCTTTGACTTTTTCTTTGTCTTCGTCGAATGACCGCAAAAGGCCTCCAGTTCTCGGTTGTGCCATTTTTAATAGGTTACATGTAGCTGATTGTCACCTTGTTTAAGAAATCGGACAGGTATTTTTAGATAATTATTTAAGAAATCGGATAAGTATTTTGAGATCTTTTTCCTAAACTTTAACATTTCCATGATAAACGAATGTTTTGGAGGATATTTTCAATCTTTATCTAACGTGGATGATAAGGAAAGTGCTCTGTTTGTGGGACAGGGGTGTATGTGACATATGGATACAGATCAGCACAGTACACAGAGGCCAGTAAAGCCCTGTTAGGCACTATAGACTGTCTGGCCACACCTGGTTCCTATTCCACTGATTCTGATGTTCGAATCTCTCCTTACAGTAGTTATGCTATATGCTGTTGCTGAAAATGTATATCTAAAGACCAAGGACTGTTCAAAATTAGTGATTTAAAGCAGCAGTCCAAGCTGCTGTTATTTTTTAATTTTATTTTTTCCCTTTAATATGTGCATCAATACAATCCACACTATGATAAGTAATTGGCTAAATTGCCGATCTATCAGTTCTCCTGTGATCGACCGGCGAAGATTCGACTCAGGGTTCAGCAGAAGAGGACCAAAGATGCAAAGTTCTGTGGGGAAGATCATGTGACCAGGAAGTCACTAGATACAATTGGTGTACTGTTAGAGAGGGGGCAGGGCTCAAAAAAGGGTGTGTCAGAGCCTGTTTCAGAAGAGGAAGGGGATGTGACTTTGTAAATGGTTGCTATAGAAATAAAAATTGCTTGTTACATTATAATACATTAAAAATGTCATTTTGAGCTGATTTATAAAAAAAACCCCACACATGGGGTTGCTTGGTCCACAGCTTTAAAATTCTGTATAAGAAAGAGTTTCCTGCATTTGAAGCACATTCTTAGCGCAATAAGTTTATGTATGTATGTGACAATAGGGGTGTAACAGGGGAGTAATCCCTGTTCAAGTAATGTGCCTTTAATCTAGCAGTGTGGTGGTTAACTGCTGGTAGTCAATTAATAAACACCACCTGCCTGATCTAGATTGCTTACAAAAGCGTGTCTGTTGAGACAGGAAGTGACTCCTCCTTAGCTCTGACTGAGAGCTGAACTTTTGGAGACAGAGCAGTGTTCTTGAGTCTCACAGGAGAGACTGACCAAGAGAACACAGATCTCTGGAGCTGACCGGTCTTGAGCTTTGCACAGCATAGCTGATTGCAAGACACCAAATAAGACTTCTAAACCTGGATGCTGATTTTCTGTGCACGCACGAGTGCGGTTCCAGGAGAGCAGAGAAGCTTACTCTACAGCAGCTAACAGATAAGACTTTCATTATTAAGAGACTGCTTATATCTGCTTATTTCATGCTATATGTTTTGGGGCTGCGAGACATGCTTGACTTAGGGAGTTGTGAATTAATTACATGGTATTTTCACTAGAGATACCCCCAAGTGAATAGAAGCTTTGTTCCCCCCCCTGTGTTTGGATGATTTCCTGATGAAAAGGAAATGGCACAATAAAGCCTTATTATAATTTCACCTTATAAAAGCCTCCAATTGTGTACCTCTGTGAACGTCCGTCTACAAGGGGCAAAATAGCCAACATATTAAAGATTAAGCCCCTATCCATCTGGATGGATCTGCAGGATTTCTCTTGCAGATCCATCTTATTTGGCTCATCTGGCCCAAAAGCCTGTGTTTTACAAATGTATTACTGTTTGTGAAAACCTTTATTCAATGTATTCCTGTGTGCTTAACTGTGAAAATACATTCTGTAGATCCCTTAGTGTGGTAGGTTAGTAATACACTTATGTATACACAACTTGTGATCTACCGCTCACCTTAATATACATATAAACATTATATCTTTATATATATACTTTTCCTGCCGGTGCAAAGAGGATAGTGTGAACAGACAAAAACATACAAAAGGAGGCAGAGAATGCTCCTCAAAGATCCTCATTAGCTGCACAGAGAGCTAGGAGTAAATATCAAGGCTTGAATACCAGATATATGAGTAGTTCAGTTAGCCATAAGGTACAGGTAAGCAATCGCTCCCAGCACTGTGAGAGGACAATTGCCACTAAAAGCCATGTGGCAAAAATAATAAATCATTTAATAATATTCAAAATAACACACAACATAAAGCAGCAGGGCACCAACACGTAGCTTCTGATCCAGATTAGTATGTAATTACTAAGTCATCAACAGCCCGCAACTTCCCAATGTTAGGACTTATCTCACCCGATTACTGCCTCCTCCACGACGTCAACGCGAAGACGTCATGCCGACGTACGTTTCGCGCGTAAGGGGACCAGCGCTTTCTCAAGGTGGGAGGTGTTAATCTGGATCAGAAGCTACGTGTTGGTGCCCTGCTGCTTATAAGAACTGCGGGTTGCCTAATATTCATTATTCACGGATGTATCTGGATTAGAAGTTATATGTAGGTGCCCTGCTGTGTGAGTGATTAGGTTTGTGCAGCATTTATCTCTGACGGCTTGTGGAGCGGCATTTTGCGGCAGACTCTGTGGGATTACCCAAACAGAGTTAAAGAGACAATTGACTGTTTTTCTGCATCTGGCTGTTCACTCTAATCCCACTACATATTACAATGGTATCAACCTTACACCACAGCCTACAAATATCAGTTTACCATCCAGAATAGAGACTAACTCAGTATTAGTTATTTCATGATTGAGTTTGAATTTGTCTCGTCCTTTATAAACCACTTATGTGCTGAGAGATTTAACTCAAGATTTAGGTGGTAACTGCCCCTGACTGTTATACATTTGACTGTCACCCGTTACATTTACATTTTAATTGTTTTTAAGTTAGTTTAGAGCATGCGCTTTATGTTGTGTGTTATTTTGAATATTATTAAATGATTTATTATTTTTGCCACATGGCTTTTAGTGGCAATTGACCTCTCACAGTGCTGGGAGCGATTGCTTACCTGTACCTTATGGCTAACTGAACTACTCATATATCTGGTATTCAAACCTTGTTATTTACTCCTAGCTCTGTGTGCAGCTAATGAGGATCTTTGAGGAGGATTCTCTGCCTCCTTTTGTATGTTTTAGTAATACACGTACCCAGCCTGTGTGACAGAAAAGTAACAAATTCTAGCAACATATCATAATGACTAGTATTGAGTTGAGTTCCATAGAACAGTGGCATATGTTTCAACTTCATTTGATAATGTGAAATTGCATAGAATCTCAGCATTATGACACCTGACTGTGTATCAGAGTGAGTGAAATCCTATGGACATATACAAGTATTGCAATGGCTGGTCCAGGCTATCTTTCTGCCTCGCTGACACTAAGACCTAGTAGCTACAGGCAATGACAGGCTATCCTATGGGGTTTTTCCCCTCCTCATGCTGACTCTCTGAGTGACTGATGTGGAGGTGACACAGGAATCTGTGTGCAGCCAATAGTGGTGCAGATCCTGTGCCCTCCCCTTCTTAGACTCAGGGAGAAAGTGACCAAATTATAGGAAAGAGCTCAGCCCCTTAGAGGGGAGTGAGTGTCAGTCCAGCTTCCCCCTTCATGGGGTAAGGACCTACAAGTCTCCTCCGTTCTGGGAGAGAGACATGCTTTCAGCCGTGAAAGCATGGGTTGAGTGCAGCAAGAACTTATATAGCAAGGCCTCAAGATTGCCAGCAGGCCAGCACCATCTTGAAGCCTGGGACTAACCTTGACAACTAATGCATTCGCTGTAATGATATCAACAGTGGCTGCAACAATAAATCATCCCTTTTTTATACTTCTTGCTAAGTGGCAGTCTATTGGACAGGAGTATGGGAGTAAAGACATGTTATGGTGGTGGAGGCACTGTCACCAAGAAGCACCGTAAAGCTGTCCTGTTTCCCCATGTCATCGTGGAACTCTCAGCATCTACTGATCCAAACAGGTACCGAGCACCATAAAGACCCTGTAGCCAGGCAAAATCTCCCAAGGGATGGGGGAAGCAGCGCTACACAAATAACATACTCTAGCCACAGATCCCATTGATCCAACTTCATTCTAATGTTCCATATAGAGCAAAATCTGTGAGAGTTGACAAGTATGGCCTTGATAAATCACCTTGATAAATCACTTTGTACAATTGTGTGGCTAGATGTAATATCTTATTTTTATAGTTATCTGATTCCATACTGCATAAAAATTCTTTAAAATACTAAAACAACATGGTGTACTTTATATTAAAGACAGTTTAATAAGAACTAATGTACATTTTTTTTCTTCTATATGATACGTGCACAAACTGAACATCATTAGCTTTACCATATTTATAACCGCCAGCGAAAGTGAAAACATTTCTTCTATGTTTCGTTCCCAGTACACAGTTCTTGGTAACAATAATAAATAACATTGCACACATAGCTTCTTGCATTTTGCAGTTCTTGAAAGTACAACATTTTATACAATAGTAAATCATTCTTTTGTGTGTTCTTGATTACTTACATGTAGCCGGTATTCCCCATCCTTAGGGAGATTCACTGCTATCTGGTGTTGTGGTGCTCATCTGCAGGTTTACAGAAGGGGCCTGAGCATTGGGGATAAACAGGACAGGCTTTTACGTTTGTTCAACATCTTTCTTGGTGCAGCACCTCCATCCAGCAAGGACCTATCATGGGTAGTGGTCGTCCTTGCAGGAAAACTCTCTCTCTCTGTATCACCCCGGAATAAGTCATACTCTAGGCAAGATAAAATAATAACAGGAACTTTATTGGATAACAGCATGAACAGCTCATAACACTGGATCCTCTCCTAACCCTGGAGTAGAACACAAGGGGCTTGAGGCCTCAAGAGCCTCTCCTTTGCTCCCTTACCCCCTGGTGGGATAAGGGGTAATTTTTACCTACTCCCATAAGGGAGCAGGCACGTGGAGACCCTCTGTCGAGAGGACTCATGGAACACACCCCTCTTCACCCTGAGGTGAGAGAGAGTCCCTCAATTTAGGCTGCAGCCCTTTTTTTGGTTACCAGGGGAGCATCCCAGGTCTAAGCCCCAGTAGTGGGCGGTACCTAGGCATTGGGCCCACCACCCTGTCACTCTAGGGAGTTGTTTACTGCAGTGTGGCGGAAGATTAAGCCCAACACTGCCTGCACTGGTACCAGGATGTATATGTTAAGGAGAGGAAGTTAGTAGCTCAGGGGGCACCTGGCTACATACAGTAAGTGCAAAACATAACTACTCATGTCACTACAAACTGCACCCTGTATACATAATGATCATATGTTGCTGTCAAATAATTTTGCGCAGTATCAGTTGTAACAAAAGTATCTCCATCAGCAAATATGTAATTTGAGTCTGTTTGTCAGGGGTAAACAACATCTATGTATTTATTTAGACTTCAGGTTCCTCTTAATTAACCCTTTGGAATCCCCAAGAGAGAGCCACTACGTCAGGGCTGTTCAACCTGTGGATTAAATGCGGCCCACAAAGTCCTTTGGTCTTTCAGCTGCCTAAGCAACTGGTATGAAAATAGCAGGAGAAAAGTCCAGTTTTCCACACTAAAACTCACTTGTAAATTAGGGTAATGTAAATATAAATGGTACAGATATTATATATCAGGGCTGTCAAACTCACCCACATGGTGTCGCAAGGCCGCCGACACTGGGGGGGGGGGGAGAGGAGGGGCAGTGGAGAACTCTAGTTCTGGGCCAAAGGAAAGCTGTCTGCGGCCTTTCGACAGGAGTCCCATGCTCAGTAACTGCGGGGGCCTGGCCGGTGAGCCAGCAATGGAAGTAGTTGGCTGCCGGTCCTCCTCCTTCCCCCCCCCCCCCACCCCACTGGTGTGCTCTGGAAGAAGGGCCCAAAACCAAGGGCCAGAAGACTGTGCAGCACCGGAGGCTCCCCCATGGTAAGGTGTGAAGTTATTGTGGGGCTATTGTGGGGGAGGGGATGGTGTGGAGCTATTGTGGGGGAGGGGGTGTGGTGTGAGGCAGTGGGGCATTATGGGGAAGGGTGGTTATTGTGGAGCTATGTGGGGGATGGGACAATATGGGGCTATTGTGGTGGGTTACTTTGTGTGTGTGTGTGTTTGTGTGTGTGTGTATTGTGGAGGAGGGGGTATTGTGTGTTTGTATTGTGGGGGAGGGGAAATATTGTGTGTGTGGTTGTGCGGATTGTGAGGGAGGTTGGTATTGTATATATGTGTGCATATGGTAGGGGAGAAATAGTAAGAGGTGGGGGAGAGCGCAAGATTGAGAGAGGTGGGGGGGGGGAAGTGATGGTGAGAGAGGTGGGAGGGAAGAGAGACAGTGCCCCCACTTTCCCTCTCTGGGCCACTTACAGGGAGAGGGTAGACGGGGAGAGAGAGAAGGGATAGAGAGAGAGCGAGAAAGAAGGGATTGGGGAGAGAGCAGGGATGGGGGAGAGAGAGCACGATAGAATCAATGGGAGAGAGAAGGTATGAGGGTAGAGAGGGGGAGACAGGTGTTGGGGGGAAAGAGAGAGATATAAGGGATGTGGTAGAGAGGGGGAAAGAAAAGGGATGGGGGAGAGATAGAGTTGAGGGGATTGAGGAGGAAGGGAGAGATACCAGCAACGTTTACATATTTTTAAAAAGAACACCGCCCCCCCAAGTGTATGCGTATATTATAGTGACTGTTTATAAGAAAAAATACTGGTGCGGCCCGAGTCTTGCAGTTGGACTTAAGAATTGGTCCCCAAGCTGTGTTTGATGGACCTGATATATATGCTTGCAAAATGTTGAAATATTATAAATGTCAAGTTTTTAAATGTATCTAATAATACATTATATTATGAAAAAGTCTGTTTTTTACCTACAGTGAAGGAGTCTGTCACTTGTCACACAAAAATATATTTTGGATTATTCAATACATTTTGGACTATAAGAATAATGCAGTCTGTACCTCCCTCTTATCTTTTAATTAATAGGGCCGTTGTCAACGTAATATTATGACCTTCGGTTGTGGACCTACCATAGTATACAAAGGTTTTACAAAATTAGTTCTCTGCTCATGCGGTTCATCTTACTGTATTTAGTGTGTAGCCCATGTTCCCCCCCCCAGACACAGATCGTGCCTCTATGGTGTATTGAGGGCTGGCTACATGTGTATGGTGGTGCATACCTGCTTGGAACAGGAGGGCCTGAGTCTCCCGCATTGGTGTGGGGGGTAACAGGGCCAGGCTTCTGGGGTATATGAAAACAAACAAGCAATGGGGGAGCATGGGATTATAGAAGCATATATAAAGACGATATGATGTTGACAGTAGTTCCAAAGGTAAGGTAGGGGGTAGGATATATATACTAAGGTACTTACACGGCCATGTGTAAGCAGACACAGTAAATGGTAGCTTTCTTAAGGCGATCTTAGCCTCTTCCAGTAGTATTAGATGAAGATTGGTAGGGTAAAAGGGAAAATAAATATATATCTGTACTCACACGGCCCAGTGTGAGCAGTTGCAGAGGGTTACTTTGGGGTTAAATTTAACCCATCCACATCTGTTGGCCGCGCGATGGGGGCTGTCCTTAAAGTTCAGGTCAGCATAGGACTCAATCCCCAGTCTCAGGCGTCAGGCAGGGTCTCCCCCCAGTGTTATGTTGTGTGGGGGGGGGGGGGAACAAGTGAGGCACGATTTCAGTTGAGTGATTTATGGAAATACATTTATTATTTAAAATCAACAACGAGACTCACATACATAAAGGATGGACCCCTGGCCTCCTCACGCAGTCCAGGATCGGGTGTTAGCAGCTGTTTGCGCCAGTCCCACGTCCGGGATGCAGGAAGAGAAAACTGTCCGGCTAGGCTGCAAAGGCTGCTCTGAGATCTGGCTACGGAAGCCTCCGTGGGTCAAATTCAGCTGATGATTATGAGCTCATATGAGCCTGAGGAAGCCGATGCGTCGGCGAAACGCGTTGCTCTAATCATCAGCTGAAGGGATGGCTACTGATGCATATCAGCTGTAGGGATGGCTACATATGCTACATGCATATGGTGATGCATACCTGCTTGGAACAGGAGGGCCTGAGTCTCCCGCGTTGGTGTGGGGGATAACAGGGCCAGGCTTCTGGGGTATATGACTCCATTCTTTAGTGGTTGTGGTGCAGCGCCTCCATTCTCTGGCGAAACCTAGGGGATAGGTTGGAATCTTCCCAGAGAAAGCCCTGGTCCCAGGGCGAGCGATTCCAATCTCACACAGTCTTATATAAAACAGCAGCAAGTCTTTATTGTCCTTTAGCAATGATACAACGTACTTATGCACAGCGGCACACAGCAGTTCATATATCCACAGTGTACTCCAATTGTATACAGGGGTCTTCCCTCCTCTCCTCTCCTCCAAGTTTTACCCTAGCAGGATGGGCTGTAGGGGGCATCAATACCCCTTGAACCCACCCCAAGAGTATATCCTCTGGGTGAGGCTGGATGTTCTTCCCCTCACCCCCTGAGCAGGGTGAGGGGCATTGGACCACCTCTATAGTTCTGTCCGCTCTACTCAGAGGGGCTCTGAATATCTCTTCCAAGCACCGTTCTCACTCTAAGCATGGCTTCTCCGGTCAGACATTCCGCTCGGCTTGGTCTTACTCCAATTCAGACCAGCACTTCACTCCTCAGCTCCCAGGACATCTCTCTCTCTCTGCTCCAACCGAACTCTCAGACTGACTTCTTCTGTCACCATACAGAACTGACACTCTGCTCTCCAGATTCTGACACACCAGCCAGACACTCCAACTCCACAGACTGACACAGACACACACACAGGACAGCCCACTAAATAGATACAGCCCTGCCCCTTATGATGTCAGCAGGACCTCCTCTCTGTCTCAGGCCTGCCACAGAGTCAGGGACCTACCTCTATCACTCAAGGCAGGGCTTGGTGAAGGGGGGAAACCCATGATTACTACTGGCGCCTGCCCTTACCAGGGCTTACACCAGTAGGAGAAGGATAAGTAGCCCGCTATTTCTTACAGGGGCTAAAAGTTTAAACATAGCAAAGGCCATAGTTGAAGAGAGAAGTGTTACCTGTCAGGATGCTTTAGGCCAGGGCTCTTCAACTAGTTCTCTAAAGGGGCCAGGTCAGAAAACATTTAGGAGTAGAAGCGTCCACAAACTTATTATAATGTCATTTTAGATACGTTTTAAAACTTGAAAGTATAACATTTCAAGATCTTGCAAGCATGCATCATATCTGCACTATACATATTTATTTAGATTAACTTTGCTCCTGCTTATTTCCTACTATCTTGGGCAGCGGAGAGTCCGAGGGCCACATCAAAGCCCTTTGCAGGCAAGTTGAAGAGCCCTGCTTTAGGTAATGGGCCCCTATTTGTAAGGAATCCACACCTCAGTTTCCTGCTAACCTTGTCTTGCAGACCTGTGCAGTCCTGGAACACCCCCCCCCCCCCCTGGTATCTACAGCAGCTGTGCATGCTATTACTGCAGTCCCACCTTGGGCTCAGTGATTGGAGCAGTACTCACACACCCTTCCCCTGTGATTGGATCTCCGCCCTTTATGTGTTGGGCTTTGGCTCTGAATCAGAGCCGAGCATAGATCATCCTGGGATGTTAACTGTGTTTCTGCCACGAGCCCTGGCTTGTTCTTTCATTACGTATCGCTCTGTTTTTGTTCCAGTTTGTTGTACTCGTCCAGTTTCATCCAGGCCTGCTGCTGCTACGCCGAGTTCCTGAGTTCCTGGTTCTTAGAGACCTGCTTACTTTTGTGCTGTAACACGGGGTTACTAGTGCTGCCTGGCGGTGTGCCCATTGCGGTCAGTCTTCCCTCTCCTAGACCGGCACCATGGGTCGTGGACGCCACCCGCGCAAACCTCGTTCCCGACCTGCAGCGATTGCGCTGAAGCAAAAGGACCAGCTTGATTTCCTGTTGCCGACTCCCTGCTTGGACTACGACTACCCAGATATCTCCTACCCCGACTCTGGCTCGTCCAACGACTATGCTGTTATCTCCAGTCCTGAACCCGGCCTGTTTGACTATGAACTGCGCACTCCGGACCAGTCTGCGCAGTCTAAGGTCGGTGATTTCATAACCCAGCCTCAGCCCCGCGGTCCGGTCCCGGTTTGTGGCGAGCACAACCGTGACACTATTAAATGTGCTGTGAAGCTGTTTTTCCCAAGCTGGAGAAGATATTAGTTCCATTCATATGACTAGAGCAAAACTATTTTCTAGCACGGGGAAGATGGCTGGGTAGGTATAAACATTGTCGAAGTAATAGTGACAGAAGTTGCTGGCAATCTGGCACTATCATACAGATTTGATCTCAGTGGTGCTTTCTGTGGGATAGCGGCAGATCAGCACTATTATAATAATAATAATAATAATAATAATAATAGCATGTTCTTGTATAGTGTAGTACTTTACAGAGACATTTTGCAGGCACATGTCCCTGCCCCGTGGAGCTTACAATCTATTTTTTGGTGCCTGATTGTTGTCTGTTTCTGGGGTGGTGGCTGGATTTATGTAGGGATTT
>NC_134483.1:473543663-473678663 GCF_040206685.1 Ascaphus truei | reverse complement strand
TATCTATCTATCTATCTATCTATCTATCTATCTATCTATCTAATATCTATCTAATATCTATCTAATATCTATCTATCTATCTATCTATCTATCTATCTAATCTATCTATCTATCTATCTAATATCTATCTATCTATCTAATATCTATCTAATATCTATCTATCTAATATCTATCTATCTAATATCTATCTAATATCTATCTAATATCTATCTATCTATCTATCTATCTAATATCTATCTATCTAACATCTATCTAATCTATCTATCTAATGTCTATCTATCTAATATCTATCTATCTATCTATCTATCTATCTATCTATCTATCTATCTATCTATCTATCTATCTATCTATCTATCTATCTATCTATCTATCTATCTAATATCTATCTAATATCTATCTATCTAATATCTATCTAATCTATCTATCTAATATCTATCTATCTATCTAATATCTATCTATCTATCTTTCTATCTATCTATCTATCTATCTATCTATCTATCTATCTATCTATCTAATATCTATCTAATATCTATCTATCTAATATCTATCTAATCTATCTATCTAATATCTATCTATCTATCTATCTATCTATCTATCTATCTATCTATCTATCTATCTATCTATCTATCTATCTAATATATCTATCATATCTAATATATCTATCATATCTAATATATCTATCATATCTAATATATCTATCATATCTAATATATCTATCATATCTAATATATCTATCATGTATCTATAATATATAATATATAATATCTATATAATGTATCTATAATATCTATATAATGTATCTATAATATCTATATAATGTATCTATAATATCTATATAATGTATCTATAATATCTATATAATGTATCTATAATATCTATATAATGTATCTATAATATCTATATAATATCTATATAATATCTATAATATCTATATAATATCTATAATATCTATATAATATCTATATAATATCTATAATATCTAATATATATATAAAATATCTAATATATATATAAAATATCTAATATATATATAAAATATCTAATATATATATAAAATATCTAATATATATATATATCACCTCGCGCTTTCCCCTCTCAAACTTGGCCCCCCAGACAAAGTGGAACACTGCCATGGAGATCTCCTGGCAGGTTCTGGTCGAAGGCGGGTATGCCTGGGCCACGTACTGCAGGACAGGAAGGATCTCGTTCAGCAGTACCAGCTTTTTCCCCTCAATAGTGAGGGGTCTGAGGTGCCACAATCCGATCTTCTGCTTCACCTTGTTCAGCCTCTCGTTCCAGCTCTTCAGGGCAGCGCCCTCGCTCCCCACACCAAACCAGACTCCAAGGATTTGAATGAGGCCTGCTCTGATGGGGAAGGGGAGGGGGTCGGCAGTCAGGTTCCAAAGCCCAAATAGCTTGGTCTCTGACTTCCCGCTGTTGACTTTTGCTCCTGAAGCTTTCCCGAAATCCTCGCACGTCTGGACCAGCGTCTTCACCGGCAGGCTACCTGCGCAGAAGATGGTGACGTCATCCATGTAGAACGAGCACTTCACTTCGCGTCTCTAGGGTCCTGGCACGACGATCCCTCTGATCTCTGCGTCTCGTCTGATGCACTGGGCGAAGAGCTCTATACAACAGACAAAAAGGAGAGGTGAAAGAGGGCAGCCCTGCCTAACCCCTGAGAGGACAGGGAAGGGGTTAGTCTTCCATCCGTTCACGATCGCCACACTGCAAATGTCAAGGTACATCAGGTTAACATAAGAACAGAACATCTCCCCCATCCCATACTCACGCAGCACCCTGCCCATGAAATCATGGGAGACACGGTCAAAGGCCTTCTCCTGATCAAGGGTGACCAGGGCCGCGTGTACACGGCGGTCTTTGATGTAGTGGACTGCGTCTCTGATTAGGGCGAGGCTGTCTGCGATCCTGTGTCCGGGGATGCCGCACGTCTGGTCTGGGTGGATGATCTGGCTGATGACCTTCTTCAGTCTAATCGCTAGGACTTTTGCTAGGATCTTGTAGTCCGCGTTCAGGAGCGAGATGGGACGCCAGTTCTTGAGGTCGCACCTCTCCCCCTTCCGTTTGTACAAGAGCGTCAGCATTCCTTCCCTCAGCGTTGGGGGCATCCTACCTTCTGCTTCCATTTCCCTGTAAAGCTCGAGCAGGTCCGGGCCGATCAGGTCCCACAGCTTTGTGTATAACTCAGCTGGGATACCATCTCCACCCGGCGTCCTACACGTCTTAAAGGATTTGGTTGCAGCGTGGGGTGTTCATGGCTGCTTTTCCTGCTGGGTCGATGGTGTTTGTAATCCCTGACAGGAATTTGTCAGCCTGGTCTCGGTCTGATGCTTTTGGGGAGTAGAGGTCTTCATAGAAATCTTTCACGACTCCCATGACTTCCTCCTTCCCCTGCTGCATGTTGCCATCTTTGTCTCGCAGCTCCCTCAGGGGCGTGTGGGAAGAGTGGAGTTTCTTGAAGAAGAAGGCATTGCATTTCTCCCCCCTCTCAAGGTTCTCCACCTTGGAACGGAAGATGATTCGTCTGGATTCCTCCTCAAAGTGCTTTTGCAGGCTCTCCTTGGTTTCCTCCAGGTCGTCATCCACGTTCCATCCGCAGCGTTTGAGGTCATGCAGCGACTGCAGCTTGCGCTGCAGGCCCTCGAACTCCCCCTTCCTCTCACACGCCAGGCGTCTGCCCTTTGCCTGCAGGAAGCAGCGGATCCTTATCTTCGTGAATTCCCACCACTCTGCAGTACTGGGGAAACAGGCCTTTTCTTCTTTCCATGCTGTGTATGCTGTTCTCAGCTCCTCCATGATCTCCTCCCTTTCCAGCAGTGCGCAGTTCAGCTTCCAGGATCCTGGCCCTGGGGGGAAACCCATTCATCTCCAGGGGCGCCAGGGTTAAGGTGCATACCCAGAAAACCACCCACAGACAGCTGTTTCGACCTTAATGGGTCTCATCAGTGTGGGGCTGATTTAACTGGGTATGCAAAGAGGCTATGGGATATATATATATATCTATATCACACACACATATTCCCAGGTAGCTCAAACTCCCACACCCACCACATCATGAATATATATTTATGCCAAAATGATTGCTTTTAAACAACACGTGGAAAGACACCTGTGCACAAAAAGGAGCACACCTGAGATACCTGAGATACCTGAGATATCTGCTAGTAGGATATGCAAAGTATCTTTAAATAACTCCTATTAGCATATATCCCAGGTATCTCAGGTGTGCTTCTTTTTGTGCACAGGTTTCTCTCCACATGTTGTCTAAAGGTGTGTTTGGGGGGATATATATAACACTTGACTCTAATGAAATAGGATTTAACACTGGGTTAGTGAGATTTGTAGATACCCATTAGCACTTAATGAGGCATTAGATTATCGTATCATTAAGTCAACAACGAAGCTTTATGGATTGGGCCCCAGTGCCTCTCCGAATACAAACCTGAAGAAGAAGAAATAAAAATATGACTTTTTCTTTTTTACTTTCAGTTTAGATTATTAGGAAAGTGAATTACAGATAATATAATAAAGGGGGAGTCATGAGAGTCACTTTCCTTCGAGTCCTTCCCACTCAATCATAAAGTAGAAACATTGAAACATAGCGATGTCTGTGCACTTGCAGACAGTGTTGCAGCTTGACCAGCACTTTTCATTTTTAGGCATTTATTCCCATAAGATGCAGAAAAGGAATTGCTATGTGTTGTTAGATCTTCTGGCAGTGAGGGGCTAATACTCATTTTTAGGCATTCTTAAATGTTGACACATATATAGAGCATTGTACACAAAGGAACTTGGTAGTTTTAGTGTTTTGCCTTCCTGTATAAAATATACATACACAAATACATAAGCTTAAAACTATATACATAAACAAGTAATACATCATGTAAATAGAAAGGACAACACCTTTACATTGTTTATATTTACAAAGAGGAGAGTCAGGTGCAACCTTTTGCCCATTTAACTAGTTTTAAAACTTTTTGTCTACAATATGCCTTTATCATAAAAGTAAAGAGACAATTTAAAAATAAGCAATTTAGGCATAAGACTTTGACATTGGGTTTTCAACATTCTGTAATGATAATTAAACAAATACAAACATACATACACACTGTACAGTGTATGTATGTATGTATTTTCCCCCTCACTTTTGGTACTGCACTTGAGTGACAGGAGGGGGTGGTACATCCTGTTGTAGCTGGGACAACGGGGTGCCCGCCTTCTGGCTGTACTTAAGGGCAGGACCGCCTTAAAGTTAGGAGGTTGTTCCTTCCCTCTGAGGAAGGCAGGTCACACAACTTGGAGCCTGAGATTGGGGCCTTCCCATGTGCTCTTCCCTCCGGGGAGAGTGAGTGTGGACCATACCTCTGCCTCCGCTAGGGAGGTGATGAAGAACTAGGACAGCTGCAGGTGCCCTTGGCCTGTAGTGACGGTCCGGGGATCATTATCAGTGAATACTGACAGACTGTATCTGGCAGAAGACTGCTGTGTAACTGTTACTGCAGAGTGTAGTAATAAACCCATTCCTGTTTTGCAATATACCTCCTGCCTGGTGTGTGACCTTACTGGGGGGGGAGGTAATAGTTCTACCGTGGTAGATTACCTTCAGTTCCTGGAGTCCATGGCAGATGGAGGCGCTGCACTGCTAAGGAGAAATATGGGGTATGAACCCTAGAAGCCTGTTCCCGTGTCCCCCACTACCATCGGCGGACGACTCAGCGCTCCTGTTGCCAGCAATGCAATGGCTCCTATCTGCGATTGGGAATTCATAAGGCCATATAATAAACTCTAAATAATTGAGAATGGGCGATGCTCAGAGACAAGAGTAGATATAGCACTACTTAGTGGATATTCTGAGTACTCATTACTGAGACTATTTCCTGTCCTGTTAGTGCTATAAATATATATACACAATTTATTATTATTCTAGGTCTACACAGATGCAGCGGCCGTTATTCGAACAAATCACGGCGCGTTTTCGTGTGCGCTACTGTACTCCACGCGGCATGAACGCGGCCAATCACCCCAGGCACACATGTTTATCGCGTTTGCTTTGTTTGAATTTCATGGATTGTGTGCAATTAAATGCAATGAAATGAATGAATTGTAATGTGTACAGTACTGTGCTACTGTGTCAATTTCAGTGTTTAAAAGCCTGAACACTAAAATGCCATTTTCTGCACTCGCCTGCATTCGCGTCTTAAGGCGGTACGGTAGGAAGAAATCCCGCGCCATGACGTGGGTATTCCTATGTATACACCGCGTGAAGTGTTTCAATAACGGCTGCTGCATCTGTATATTGTGACATAGTCCCAGGATAATGGGCAGCTTTCTGTCTAATTTATAGAAGAAAGTGCAGACTTAGTGTGGAAGTGATCCGCCCCACAGATTCATTCACTAAGGCTGGTGGATAGGAAATCCATACCAGATTTACAAGGGTTCTGGTTTCTCACTCACCTGCTCCCCTAATTACTAGAACAGGTATTTAGAGCAGAGAGGGTTGCTTTTTCACTCTCTTTTCTAGAGCCTGAAGGCTGGGGCACACTGCTCCCCTGTATCCAGTTTGGGGAGGACACCCCCTTCATGACCTTCGCTGTCCGGAAGAATTGCCTGGACTCTGGGGACGCTGTCCCCATCTACCAGTTAAGCTATGTCTAAAAACTGTGGACATTATTGTGTATCTAGTGACTCTAAATGAGAGGTTATTGTTTAAGTTGGGAAACCAGGTTAGTTGGCCCAGCAACAGTTAGAGAAGCTTACTTTGCTGTGTAGTTAGATCCCTGAAAGGGATAGGATTTATTTTTATGATTTCTTTGGTTGCTTAAAGTGACAGTGTGTGAAATATTGTAAACCGCTGAAGGTTAATGACTGAGTGCCTCCTACTTATACCTGTTAAAGCTGCAGTCCCTTAGTGGGATAAAAATAAAGTAGGCAGAAGCCTGAGTTTAGCAACGTAATGCTTTGTATTTGTATTGTATTTCTCTAATTAACCCTAGAAGACTGTGTTCTGAAGAGCCCAGACAGACGTCAGCGCTACGAAAGAGGGGCTTTTGTCAAAAAATATATAGATGATATATAGATACTGTATAGATATATACCTAGAATCGTAATAAATTGCAAAATGTCAAAATTACAAAATCTATGTGCATTGTAATCTACAGGGAGCAGCAAAACCAGGGAATACCAACACAACACATGCATTTATTTTTAGAGACTACTTTGGTAATTGGAATATTGTTTGCAGCACTTTGGCCTCATATCTCAAGCTCATTGACATTTTCAATCTCTCCACTAAAACAACACATTGTAATTAATGCAATGCACATATTATGAAAGGATTTATACTATGCATATCAAATCTGGTAGTAAATTACACCCTTTGTTAGAAAATTCCACAATGAGGTTTGTGATATACAGTAATTTAACCTTCGATAGCGTAGCAGAATTGGTGCAAGTTTCTGAACAGCACACAGTGCTTGCTGTGTTTGAGACCTATCTGTAAGTTTCTCCTAACATTGTTTTTTGGAATATGTTATTTAAAAATAACTTTCAAATTCGAATTCAACCAGTTTGAACGTCAGCAAAAAGAATGTGTGTGATATAATTGTGATTACTGAAATTGGGTTTCGACTTAAGATCTTTCTTGATTGCTTGCTTGGCATCTTCATTGATAAGTTTAATAACAATACACCTTCATTTCTCTGTTATCTTCTCATACTGATTTTTTTGGGCAGTGCTGTTAACAAGGTTGCATTTGTTTCTTTGTATATTTATAACAAATCTGAGAATATTTATGCTTTGGTGGCTATATGCAAATGTAAAAAAAAAAGGGGAAAATCCTAGAAATTGATCTGAAAATCACAAGCCATACTGTGCATAGTTAATTATTCAAATTCCAATATTTATTATCCAGTATTTTTTTAAACATCAGTCCCCATGGTTTAATTGAGGAATTCAACTTTTTGGGATTTTTGGGATAATAAATATTGGGATTTGTATAATTAACTATATATACTGCTTGTGTACTCATTGCAAATGCATTGTTCAATTATTGTGTATGTATTTAAATAATGGTGGCAAACAGGATACCCCTATGAAGCTGACATAGCCAGTGAAACACACATTGGGTGTTTTACGGTGGACTGAGGAGTAGTACATTTATATGGATGGTATTCCTAAGTATTGGTTATATATATATATATATATATATATATATATATATATATATACCTATATATTTTATATATCTCATCCTTTTCATGTTTGACTCCTCTCATTATCTATATACCCTATTCGATTTATATGTTTAATCTGTAATCTGACTGTTTTGTCGATATATTAGTGAGAATCCGGGTAACTGGTTAGGAATATGGTTTAGTATCGATCTGGATACTTTGCTGTTTTCCAATAGCAGATTTTCGATACGTGCTCTACTATTTATTTGCTTGCTACATATATTTGGTATGGTTGTGTCCATTGTGTTGATGTTTTTTAAATGATCTCAACTGTGTGTATGTCTATTTTTATCTTCTTGTGTGTGTATTTTTGGTGATCCGAGCGTTACTGTATTTATATATATTTTGTATTTGAATAAATAGATTTGTATACTTCGGTCAACCTCAGTGTGCTCCCCTGTTAATGAGGAACCATTCTAGTCCCCTCGATTGGATTTTATTCTTGAGTATATGTATCCTAGAGGTCTGTGGGGAGGCTTCGTCTATTTCCGGAATTTGAGGAATATTAGTAGAAGTAGAATTCTGGTGCATCAGTTTGATTTGAGTATTTATTGTTTGCATATTAAAATACTTTATAAATGAGTAATATGTATTGTCGATATAGTTTAATTATATACTTTGTAATGTAATGTTAACAGTAATTAACCCCACACAATGCACAGTGAGTGATTTGCAGGTCTCTTCTGTTTCATTTAAACTGATTCACTACCCAGGGTAATAATTAATATTGCTTGCAGTCACACTGTGTTCCTGCAATCAATGAAAGGTAAGATTGCATTTAGAAAGTGTAACATAAATTAGGGACAAGTGCAGTGAGTAGGCTATTTCAGTAAAAACCATGCGTCAGTGTGTACGTGTGAACGCCCCCTTTGTGTTTAGCATTATATAGAATGATCTGATTGGACAGTTACTTTTACCCGGTTGCGCTGAATTCTAGTATTTTAGTGATTTATGTTTATTTGTTTGACTGCTTCATAATTACTCTATAAACAATGGATAAAACAAAAACAAATTCAGCACTGACAAAGTCTTATCACAAAAAGACATAAGATAAAGATTGTAAAAAACACCTCAAAGCTTTTGATTACCATAGACAACTGAAACATTTAAAAATCATATTTAAGTACTTGCACGTGTCTGATTATTTTGAAAAACGGTGTCAATCTACTGCACTACATTTAACCTATTATACATGCCACTGTCATTGGTTCACTTTTGCCCTAGGAGGAACTGCCCTTATAATATATTTAGCCCAAAGAACCACTTTTACAGTTTCATTTTGACAATATAAAGCTAATCTTACACATCTTAACAAGTTTAGCTACCCTTAATTGTGACACACACTCACACATGGAGCACTGTGCAGTACATGCTGAAACGTGTCAGTTTTAGTGCAAATAACGTGTGCCTCCCTGTATAATATATACTGTGTAAACAAACATAAAAATGATTTAAATACAAAGTAATACATACTGTAAATATAAAGGCCAACACGTTTTGCATTTCCAAATGGAATGGGGGCAAGCCCTGGTTTGTACTTAAAGATAAAGAAGATGCAAAATACAAGTTCAAAAGGCAAGTCTTTGATGTTGGATCTACAATGTATTCTTGATTCTGTACAACAAAAGCTTTGGATGTTGCCGAATTTTTTTTAACATATTAAACCAAAAGGGGCACGTTTTACTTCTTTTGTTCATATATTCATATATTTATAGCTAAAATCCCACAACAGTAAAAGTACATTTCTAAAAACGTCATCCTACTGAAAAAGAGCGTATTAAAATCTACAAACAGGCATTGCGCCATTGCAGTTATTGTTTTTTTATTATTTTTACTATGCATCTTACTGTTATTATTATTAATATAGTCACATTCAGCACAAAAAGTATCCAAGGGGATAAAAAAAAGATTCCTCCTATTTGCACTCTATATTGTATTTGTATTTTTACAGGTATAGGACAAAATTGTCCTAGCAAAACAAATATGCTAATACAACCTATTATAGGCCTATAAATCAGTATACTCAGTTAAAAACAAAAATAATAACATTTTATGACATCCAAAAATAATAATTAGTGACAGTGAAATATTTACAGTGAAAAATTGTTTAAAAGAATCCTCTGTAGGTGTGGAGTGGATTTGAGACTCTATATTTGTCATTTACAGACTATTAATCACATTAATATGTGTGTCTGTGTTTCTTTTTAGTCCACTCCGACATCTCAGTGTGATTTCCAGTAGTACAGATAAGTGGAAGGTAAGTATGTCAGGCTCAGTTTACTATAAGGACAATACGTATGTTGCAAAATGTGTATTTATATATATATATATATATATATACACACACTTTCTGTTTGTCCAATATTGCTACAGTACGATATAATGTTAAAACATTGCACATATTGGTCACACAATTGCGTCTTTATCTTAGATTATATCATGTATATTCTCAACTGGTATACGGGTAGCTCATTCCACGTATAAATAACTTGTTGCCAAACAGAGGCAATGATAATTGTCTCACTAAATAAAGTGAGATCGCAAAGCAATGACATTATGTTAGTATATGCGCATAAAGTCCCTATAATAGGGTATATCTACATGTAGTCAAAGTTAATATAGGATAACAGGAATAAGGTATACTTTAGGATTATTTCCATATATGTCAGAAACCGATGGTAACATCTATAACAATATAATCAGATGGGTGTGTGTATGTCTGGCCGAAAAGGACCCCCTAAGTTCATTTATGGGGTGATGTAAATACATCCAAACAAAACACACTTGGTCTCGGCGGACCTAAGTATGCATATATTCAGCAAGGTACATTTGCAAACATTCACTTAATGGGTCACAGCGGACCAAACCAAAAGTCAAAGGCTATTTGTGTGGTATTTGTCTTGTGTAGACGTTATACAAATCACCAGGTTTCCGTGAACTTAGAGTGGAGGGTGAAGTGTTGTAACACCGGTATACTGGCCGTACTCCATGAAGCTGAGATGTCGCCCCCTATGACGTCTGACTCGACGCGTTTCGCGTGTCGGCATGCTTCTTCAGATGGGAGGAGTCTGATTTACCGATCTCTTGCCTGGCTTATGTATCGTTTGGTATCAAAGGTGTGTCACTCCGTTCTCCTATAGGAACAGGTTTGACAGAGGGAACCAATGAATTGCAATGTTCCATTTGGATTCATCACAGTGGTTCTTGAAATGTCCTGTCAGTTTTTCTGACATAATGTAAGCCTCATGGGCAAATGATGACAACATGATCACAAGTTCATGTCAGCCAGTGTTGAATTTGAATAGGACGTCTAGTGTGTGGATAATTGAATGTCTGTCCTGTTTTTACACATCTGCAGGTAATAGAGTTAAGACAATGGAAGCACCCAGGTTTTTGCAACTGGTAACCATGTAGAGTTAAAATATCGCATTCAATAGAGTCCGTCTTGACCAACAAGTCTCCCAAGTTTCTGCCCCATCTATACGGTAGCTCAGGGGTGTGCAAACTTTGTGCTCTGCACCCCCCCTACCTGCCAGCGCCTGTGCTTCCCCCTTACCTAAAATCTGGCGTCATTTGATGCGCATTGCCATGGCGATGCATCATGTCTCATGAGCCCATGGCGTCATTTGACGACACGTCGCCAAAGACTAAGTAGGAGACACTGCAGAGGCCCCGGCACTTCATTTAATGTAACCTCCGCACCCCCCCCCAGAAAAATCTTGCGACCCCCACTTTGCACACCCCTGCTGTAGCTCATCAAAGGCTGTTTATGAAGAGACTCAGGTAAGTTGTGATCTCTGATGGTGGGGAGAAGCTTGTGGGGGTTGAGCAGCGAACGTTCGCCATTCTTATTTTTATTGTTTATGAGCACCTTGATATTGGTATTAATCACTATATATTTATTTATTTATTACACCTTTATTAGAAGCGCCTCACATTTTTTGTTTTACACTTATTAAAGTTGTGATCTCTGGCATGAATAGCCCAACATTTGTATATATATATTTATTTATCTTCCATCTTTGACCTAATATTATTCCATTAAAGATGGTAAAAAAAAAATATTTAGCAGAGCTCTCAAAAAATGAAGCTCTCTACATATAATGCAGATACACTTATGATATGACTATCAGAAAAGTGAATTTCTAAGACCATCTCAGTGCTGGCGGACAAAAAAAGGAGCCCAAGGATTTACAATTCCTTAGCATTTTTAATTGCTGAAGCACAATAAAATAGGGAATACTTAAATTAAGCTTTATAAATGCCGATCCACAGAAACACAAGGCAATGTACAGTAGGAGTTTGCTCGATTTTCACTTTCTTAAATAGTCCAAAACATCTTCTTGTAATCATCTTAGTGCATTGATTTATTTGATTGCAGCAGCACTTCCATTAATTAAGCTAACTACGTATTACTCATCATGGTCATTGCACATTCATGCTCTAAGAATCATGTTTGTCATTAATATTGCTCTTGTTCCCTATATATTGTAGTTATAAAAAACAGATTAGGATTCAGAGTAAAGTTAACCAAAGTAAAAAAAAAAAACGCAATTGCTTGTGTCTATAGTACATTCGCAAGAACACATAAGGATAAAAGTAGAGCAAATCTTATATTGGCACGGTATGGATTTGTTGAGTCTTGATCCCCTATGTAACTTAATTTAGCCATCTTCTGAGCAGCCTAGGTAGGGCTTCATATCTTTAGGGCCCATGTTGGTGATCAGTGTCCCTATCATGGGCACTGCATGACACCTCGTGATGACCTTTAATGGGGCTAGCTATGAACCATGCCATGGGGCCAGTCCACCTATCCCCCAGAGCTGTGCACCATGGAGCCCCTCAAGGTATAGGCTGCTGCTTTATATAAACTCCGAGAGTAGCAATGAACCATTCTTAAGGAAACTCTCTAAACGGGACACTTTCCCGAACTGTCAAACAATAAAAAGGGATCCTATCCTATCTATTTTTAAATGTAGATGATAATTATAGCAGACAATATACAAATATATAAATAGTATTTTAGAAATAGTTCTCAAAGGCTCAAATTTGAGAGAATATGGAGAAATACAAACACCCAAGAAGGTATTAGTGTGCTAATGACACGCCATGCGCGGCACGGGGTGGTGACGTCAGCGTGTCAATACACATATACAGACAAACAAAAACTTTATTAACACGAAAACAAAACATAATCCCCACAAGAAAACCTTGCTTGATAACAAAGACCTGGAAGTGTACAATGCCTTTATCTCAACAACCATTAAAAACAGAACAATACATGAACACAACATGTAAAATATATAATAATAAATAAAAAAGAAAGAGAAGAAAAAAAGATATAAACTAAGGACCATAAAAATAAGTTTTAAATTGAGAAGCATCTTGTAATGAACAATTAGACCCCAATATTCTCAAATTGGGAAAAGAATATAAATATAATTTAGACAAATGATAAAAAATATATCACAATCATAAATAATAATAGAGAATATAGGGTTAAAATCGTTCAGATCATATATAAGTAGTTGATGCATAAAAGAAATTGAGAGTGGGATATTGGATATAAACATAAAAAAGTTGTTAAATAACATGATTTGATAACCATATAATCATGTAATTATTTTATCAATACCATTTATATAAATCTATATAAAAAAATAATAAGAATGGTATTGAAAATCCATAGTACCTATCACTGAGAGAGAAGTATACCAACAAGAACTATATATGATTTGTACATACTTAGTATTCAGAACAGGAAATATGTAACCTCTATTCAATTTATCCGATATTCAGTCAGTTTAATGCAAAAATGGGCTCAGATCCAAATCCGAGTTTAAACCATTTAGTATTCTGGTATTTAAGGTAAATATCCAGTAAAGTTCCCTTTTGTCTAATAATTCCATTCTATTACCCCCTGTTATCGGTTTTGGGACATGTTCTATTCCTCTATATCTAAGTTTATTAACACTTCCAAATTTATAATTAGTGAAATGTTGGGCAACTGGATGGGTAAGATCTCCTAACTTGATTAATCTAATGTGTTCCCTCATTCTAGCCTTTAAGGCTCGGGAAGTGCGTCCCGCATATTGCCTACCACATCCACAGTCCAAAAGATAGACTGTGAATGTGGTATTGCAGTTTATGAATGATATAATGGGGAATTGTTGTCCTGTATTAAATGATACAAAACTAGAACATGATTCCATATAAGCACACGAAACACAATTCAAGCACTTAAAACATCCTTTAGGAAGATTACCACCATGTGTGAGGTTGGAAGAAGAAAAAAGACTTCTGGAGACATAATTCGCTATACAGTGGCGTCCGGGCTAAACCTAATGCGGCTGCCCCCGCATTTTAAAAATAGCGCGGGTGGCGCGCGGCAGTCTTAGGCCGAGAACCGTCTGGTTTTCCCGCGCCTCGGGCGCTTTCAATAGGAAGCGCCATTAGCGCTTATCTATTGAAGCGGCCGCCGCGCTGGAAAATCCGTTTTTAAATGGAGAGCAGACCCGCGGCGCTCCCGGCCAGCTCCCGGCAAGCGTTAGATTAAACGCTGCCGCAGCAGTAGTCTTTGCTTTTTAAAAAACGAAGCGTGGGCCCTCTGTATAAACCTTTTTTAACAATGGGTCTGCAGATAAAATACCCCAGTGTTTTTTAACAATATTTTTTATACAGTTTGCTTGTACATTATGTTGGGTGACAAAAACTGGGTTGTTACCATCCGATGTATCACTGGTTCTCTTTATTTTCCTTTGTTTATCCAGAAGGTCATCCCTGCTCATGCCTGCCACTTCATCAAATGACCTCTTGAGATTTGAAATTGAATAGCCCCTTTCTTCAAATCTAGTTAGGAGTTCCTGTGATTGTTTAAGGAAGTCCTCGTTATTAGAGCATATTCGTTTTAATCGTATGAGTTGTCCTTTAGGAATAGAATTGAGAAGAGACCTGGGATGGCAGCTGTCTGCCCTCAAATAAGTGTTGCGTGAGTTATTTTTTCTATATACATCTGAACTGATCATCATATTCATATTAATAAATAAAAGTAAATCTAAGTATTGTATATGATGAAGATCATATGTGTAGCCATGCATAATAATGACTGCATACATCTTCCCTGTTGGCAGTAAGTCCTGGTAAGTACAGGCCTGCCAACCGTTGTTATGGAGGTTTTCCCTCACACCCTGGTGTGGTGCCCTGTGTAAGGAAGGGAGTGGCTGTATGCTCTGAGTCCCTGGATAGTGACATCAGAGATGCGCCTGCCCCCTGAGGTATAAAGGGCACAACACTGTCAGTTAGTGTTTTGGTTGCAAGGTGTTAACCAGCAGTTGTGTGAAGCAGCTGGTAAAATGTATGCTACGGCATAAGGGATTGGAGGAATACTTTTGTGACCCTAGTGCAGTAACTAGCGGTAGCAGAGTGACCAATCAAGTCTGTCTAAGCCACACTGTGTCCAGGGACCTGGCGCAGTGGTGATCTCCCTAGGAGAAAGGGAATCCCACTTCAATACGGGAGGGCATACCTGGCAAAGGGACAGCACGGAGAGATGTGCGGCTAGAGCCGGCAGCTGCATGGGGCAGTCTGCTACATCTCAACCTACAATAAAGATGTCGTGTTCAAAGAAACCCCCACTGTGTGAGTGTGAGATTACTCTGCAGTGGCAGTCACCACCGAGAAGGAGTTCCTCACCAGGACCATCTCCCTGCGGAAGCATAGATCCTGATGAGGTGGAGGCGCTGCACGTGAAGTAAGTTGGACTCGTACCCACTACCTCAGCTACCTGTCCTGATGATATCCTCTATAACACCAAGCGGGAGACTCAGGAGTCCTGTTACTTGCAGGTGCACCACCACACACGACCTTGTAATGGGGACCGGTTAGACCACACGGGCCAATGTGAGATTGGGTGGGTCAGACAAGGGGGGTCCAGCCGTTACAATTGGAGGCGCTGCTGAGATACCTGTTAACAGGACAGGCTTTTGCTAGGCACACACGCTAGGAAACAGGGAGAGTGTCTGCTGCCACTTTGTGCTGCGTGGGACAGAACCAGGGGTAGTCGGGGAGCTGCTGGAGCTGCAGGCCGCACAGACGCCTTGGGATCCGTTAGGGTTTAGTGAGTCTGGAGCAGGGGGCTATTGCTGTCCTAGTCGCCTTGAGGTAGCGCTAGCGGGGGACGCCTGAAGGGGTAAACTGGTAACTTAGGGCAGGAATTCTGGAAGGGTCCGCACTAGGCTAGCCAAAAGTAGGTCGACGCCCAAAGTACTGCATGGAAGAGCCAGAGTACCCTAGTCTCCATTCCAGACCACTTACCAAGGAGCACAGACTGGAGGAACGTGTTACAGTAGACACAGAAAGAGTGAGCCTAGCCTGAGGTAGTGCAAACACGAGTCAGATCTACGTTAGGTACACAAGGTGGTGCACAAGGCATGTTTATTGTACGGATGTGGTAGCTGCCCCGCAGAGCGGAGCTCCATGTACAAGAACCCCGTATTCAACGAACAAGAGAGACCTGTAAGAATGGAGGATCTGCACAGAGCAGAAGGTCCAGGATGGCAGGGAGAGAGAACCGTCAGAATGGAGGATCTGCACAGAGTAGAAGGTCCAGGATGGCGGGGAGAGAGAACCACAAGAATGGAGGATCTGCATAGAGCAGAAGGTCCAGGATTGCGGTCAGAGGAAGAACACGCATATGAACTGTGCGTGGGTGAAGAACAAGCTACAGGAGAGACTCTTGTGTGTTTGCTCTGGAATGGCGTGAACGCCGTGGCTGCACCGTGTTTATCATGTTTTTGTTCTCGGGATGATACCCCTGAGAATGATGAGCATGACAGTGTTATCCGATGGGAGGAACGAAATGGATTTTGTTATACCCCAATTAACAAACAGCCAGACGCTACCTTCAATGGGAAAAAGGACAATACTTACCAAAATGGCGGTTCCCGCATTCCCGGGACACCGCGTGGGCATGCTGCAGAAAGTCTTGCAACTTTGCAGTTTGCTAATTGTTGGTCAGGATTGGCGCCAACAAGAAAACTCCACCCCGATGGGGAGTTTGGCGCGAAAGCTGGAGCCGCGCCCTCATGGACTATGACTCACTCTGCACCTGTGCTGGGTCAGCCTACAAGTCTACGAGACATCCCCCTAGTTTCAACCAGGGGGAGTGGTTTGCAGTTCCACCGGATATCGATGGAGAAAGAAGGAGGAGGGGTTGCCAAACCTGCCCCTGCACTCCAGTTGCGAAGAGCTGTTGACCAGTACAGATCTTTGAAGCGAGTACTGCCACTGGTGAATATGGCTGGAGTCTCTGATAAAGTGGGACAAAATCCCTTGATCACTACCCATCCTTACTCGGCTCCAGGAGGCTTCCTGGTCCTCCGGGTAGAGGGTGTGGAGACGGTGATGTGTCTCTGCCTGCAGTGCAGACTGCCGGGTGGAGCTGTGGGCACTGCGGGCCGATGTCAACATTGTGGACTGCAGTACCTGTGGCCCATGCCGAGTTTTGTGCCGGTACAGGCCGAGGAAGCCAAAGATGATGTCCCGATGTTAACTGCGGAGCTTCCGGGTGCATTGTGGCAAGAGGATACAGATCCCGAAGAACAGGGACCAGGACAGGTTTTCAAGAGGGAGAAACCCAGCCATCGGAGAGGTGATCACCGAGGAGCCCATCGCCGGTCTCCTACTGGGATGCCTCGGCCGAATGGCAAGTTAGAATCCTCGGACGAGGAGTGTGCTAGGCTGTCGAGTAAGATAGTCATAAAAAGAGACTGTCATACTATTGGTACGCCATGGAGAGATGCCATTCCTCGTGGTGTGAAGACACGGAGTCGAGTGTCTCCAGTACCGCGACCACCCGATCGCCGGAGTCCCACTGCCGTGGTGACTAGTGGATCGGAAGGAGGTCGATCCATCCCGACCCTGCGAGGTACTAAGATGACACTGTGCCTGTCGCAGACCCAGGGGGTGGAGGAGAAGGAAGAGCGAGTCCAGAGCCAGACTGGATATCGCGCAGCAGACGGGCGTTGCCGGAAGTCGTTCACCTACTGCCAGACGGAATGGGCGCTCGAGTCGGAGAGTGAAGAGCCCAACTGCCGGTGAGAAAGAGAGACTTTGTGCCGAAGCCGAGACAGGTATTGCTGGGGAGCAGGTTGAAACCCTGCCTATACCTACGGTTCGGTCCCGTCCCCAAACCCCGTCCACACCCAAGGTTAGCCCCAAGGCCCTAGCTAAAGCCCCTGTCCCCGTCACTATTTCATTCGGGTCCAGTTCTAGCTTAGGGTTGTCCGGGGAGTCACGGGGTCCTTCCTAGGATCGGACTGGAAGTCTGGACTGGGGAACTTCGGATGATGGGTCGGAGGGAGGAGGGAGGATGTCCCGACAAGTGTCGGTATCCAGTGATTGCCCTAGTGTGCTAAGCATTACCGTTAGAAACACCGCACAGTACAAAGGAGTTGTTGAGCGATCTGAGGGTACGTCCGGGGTATCTTCGGGTGGGCCTGATGAGGAGTCGATAGAGGAGTCTATAGAACCCAGCTCCGAAGAACGGAAGGAGACTAGGTGGTGGGCCCTGTTATACGAGGGGTATGTAGCCTGGTTCGACCGCACCTGATTTATCCTACAGAGGGAGGGGGTGGTTGATCACTGGTGGGCTGCCGGGGACTTTGATGACGAGGCATACCTTAGGGCCCTAAGGGTAAGGTGGGATCGTATCCAGGCAGGCCTTATTATCCCAAATGGGTCCGCAGGGTTGGATGACCCGGTAGAGACCGATGAGCCCCTGTCATGGGTGCTGCCCGGGGCGGCTGGCGAAAGTAAGTTGACCAGGGCTTGCCGAGCTGAACGGGCTGTTGCGGCAAAATACAGAAGGTCGCATGGGCTTGATTACCCGTATGTCCCAGAACCTCTAATGAGAGAGATAGAGGAGAATAGGGAGAGATGGCTTAAAAACGATATCCAGCACTATATCGTAGAAAAAGGGGGAGCCATTAAAGGAATTCAGGCCGAGCAGAGGGTGTCTCAACTTATGCGGGTCTGGAAGATAGGACGCAGTGTGTACATGCACAAAGTAGTGTATTGCAATGAGCGAGGGATACTACGGGAATACAGCGTGACTGTGCATGATGCCGCGGGGCGGGAGGTGAAGAAGCCGGATCCTCGACATTATTATTGAGTGCCAAATTAGAGTGGTCTGCTTTTTCTTTAGCGCTCCCTGCTGGTCAGTGAGTGAGATGGGCTTGCATTATTATGTCAATGTGATGATGTTGGCCATGTTATTTGTGTGTTATTTTGCAGTGTTTCCTGGCGCAAGGTACACCAAATTTAGGTCCCAGCCGGGATGGTGGGTATTAACCAGGGGGAGTATGTAGCCATGCATAATAATGACTGCATACATCTTCCCTGTTGGCAGTAAGTCCTGGTAAGTACAGGCCTGCCAACCGTAGTTATGGAGGTTTTCCCTCACACCCTGGTGTGGTGCCCTGTGTAAGGAAGGGAGTGGCTGTATGCTCTGAGTCCCTGGATAGTGACATCAGAGATGCGCCTGCCCCCTGAGGTATAAAGGGCACAACACTGTCAGTTAGTGTTGTGGTTGCAAGGTGTTAACCAGCAGTTGTGTGAAGCAGCTGGTAAAATGTATGCTACGGCATAAGGGATTGGAGGAATACTTTTGTGACCCTAGTGCAGTAACTAGCGGTAGCAGAGTGACCAATCAAGTCTGTCTAAGCCACACTGTGTCCAGGGACCTGGCGCAGTGGTGATCTCCCTAGGAGAAAGGGAATCCCACTTCAATACGGGAGGGCGTACCTGGCAAAGGGACAGCACGGAGAGATGTGCGGCTAGAGCCGGCAGCTGCATGGGGCAGTCTGCTACATCTCAACCTACAATAAAGATGTCGTGTTCAAAGAAACCCCCACTGTGTGAGTGTGAGATTACTCTGCAGTGGCAGTCACCACCGAGAAGGAGTTCCTCACCAGGACCATCTCCCTGCGGAAGCATAGATCCTGATGAGGTGGAGGCGCTGCACGTGAAGTAAGTTGGACTCGTACCCACTACCTCAGCTACCTGTCCTGATGATATCCTCTATAACACCAAGCGGGAGACTCAGGAGTCCTGTTACTTGCAGGTGCACCACCACACACGACCTTGTAATGGGGACCGGTTAGACCACACGTGCCAATGTGAGATTGGGTGGGTCAGACAAGGGGGGTCCAGCCGTTACATATGTATAAGTGAATTTTAAATTTAAATCATTGTGATTAAGATATTCAATAAACAATAAAAGGGAATCTACCCCTCCATCCCAAATAAAAATCAAATCATCTATATACCGTCTATAAAAAGTGATAAATTGTCGATAGGGATTGTTATCTCCAAACATGTGAACCAACTCCCACCAACCTAAAAATAGGTTGGCATATGAGGGAGCAAAGCTGGTACCCATAGCGGTTCCACGTGTTTGGAGATAAAAAGCCTCATCAAACAAAAAAGAATTGTGAGTTAAGAAAAAGTGTATACAATCTAAAATAAAAGTGCTTTGTGTGAGTGAAAGAGTGGAATGGTCTAAATAAAAGTCAGTGTCAGCAGCAGTGTTTAGTGTTTATGGGTGTAGCATGTTTGTGTGTGTAGAGCTGATGTGTTGTGTGTGTGTGTCTAGAGCTGCTGTGGTGTGTGCGTGTGCGTGTGTGTGTAGAGCTGCTGTATTGTGTGTGTGTGTGTGTAGAGCTGCTGTGGTGTGTGTGTGTAGAGCTGCTGTGGTGTGTGTGTGTAGAGCTGGTGTGTGTGTGTGTGTGTGCAGAGCTACTGTGTTGTGTGTGTAGAGCTGCTGTGTTCTGTGTGTGTTTATAGAGCTACTGTGTGTGTGTGTGTGTGTGTGTGTGTGTGTAGAGCTGCTGTGGTGTGTGTGTAGTGCTGCTGTGGTGTGTGTGTGTGTGTGTGTAGAGCTGCTGTGGTGCGTGTGTGTTTGTGTTTGTAGAGCTGCTGTGTTTTGTGTGTGTGTGTGTGTTTGTGTGTGTAGAGCTGTTGTGTGAGTGTGTGTGCAGCTGCTGTGTTGTGTGTGTGAGTAGAGCTGCTGTGTGTGTGTGTGTGTGTGTGTGTGTGTGTGTGTGTGTGTGTGTGTGTGTGTGTGTGTGTGTAGAGCTGCTGTGTGTGTGTGTGTGTCAGTAGTTTGTGTGTGTGCTGAGCTGCTGTGTGTGTGTAGAGGTGCTGTGTGTGTGTGTGTGTGTGTGTGTGTGTGTGTGTGTGTGTGTACACAGAGGGGGTGGCAGAGTGTGGATATAGATATCTGCAGTGTAAGCGTATATAGAGATGGTTTCATGTATTTACCATTTTATTTTAATAAAAAAATCTATATAACTATACAAAAGTGTATATTATTTATGAAAAAAGTCTACATTTAGCCTATAATAGTAATAATCATTATTGGTCAGTAATGCCCTTTTCTTCGGGGATTATTACTTAATTATAGGCTAAAGAAGTAAAATTCCAGGTATTATTGAAAACCCTGCTCTCTGATTGGTTAAAATTCCGGGTATTATCCAATCAGTAATGCCCGGAATTTTAGCAGCATGCAATGTGTAATTTTCAATGTGTTTATTTCCAGCCAATCAGCTTTCAGAACAGCTGAGACAGGGCAGGGGATTGGTCAGAATGAAGTAACAGCTCTGAGACATGGCAGGGGATTGGTCAGGAAGTATCAGCCACGGGTTGACTCCTCCCCCTCCCGAGCTGACTGAGATTTTCTGAGCAGATTCAGTTGAATTGGGGGGCAGAGAGTCTGCAAAGTTTAGTAAGTGGCTGCATTTTTTATTGTGGCTGCAGTGTGTGTGTGTGTCTGTGTGTGTGTGTCAGTAACAGTGTTTATGGGTATAGCAGCAGCAGTGTGTGTGTGTGTTGTATTGTTGTGTGTGTAGCAGCAGTTGGTGTGTGTAGAGCGGCTGTGTTGTGTGTAGAGCTGCTGTGTGTGTGTGTATAGAGCTGGTGTGTGTGTGTGTCAGTGTCAGCAGCAGTGTTTATGGGTGTAGCATGTGTGTAGCAGCAGAGTTTGTGTGTATAGAGCTGCTGTGTTGTGTGTGTGTGTGTAGAGCTACTGTATTGTGTGTGTGTGTAGAGCTGTTGTGTGTGTGTGTGTGTGTGTGTGTGTGTGTGTGTGTGTGTGTGTGTGTGTGTGTGTATAGCTGCTGTTTTGTGTGTGTGTGTGTAGAGGTGCTGTGTTGTGAGTGTAGAGCTCCAGTGTGTGTATGTGTGTGTGTGTGGCAGCAGTTTGTGTGTGTGTAGATCTGCTGTGTTGTGTGTTGAGCTGGTGTGTGTCTGTGTGTGTGTGTGTACAGAGGGGGCGGCAGTGTGTGGATATAGATATCTGCAGTGTAAGCGTATATAGAGGTGGTTTCATGTATTTACCATTTTATTTTAATAAAAAAATCTATTTAACTATACAAAAGTGTCTATTATTTCTGGAATAAACCTACATTTAGCCTATAATAGTAATAATCCCCGAAGAACAGGGCATTACTGGCCAATAATGCCCTGGCTGGGTTAAAGTCCCTCGCTTCGCCTCGGCCTTCAACTCTTCCAGCCAGGGCATTATTGGCCAGTAATGCCCTGTTCTTCTGGGATTATTACTTAAGTATAGCAAACGGCACTATACATGTATGCACCGATTGCTGCAAATACAATATTTATGCTTTGGTTGGGGGTTAATGAACAAATACAGAAGATTAAAAAATGTATGCCAGTTTCACTATTAAACCACTTTATTATATTGTAAACAATGAACATTTGTGTTCAATGTTGGCACATACATGCAGGTTTTACGTTATGAAGTGAGTGTTTGATGGGGGGGGGGGGGGTGTAGGGAGGTCGTCATTAGGTGTGATCTCCTTGTAACGTTGGGCAAGTCACTTTATCTAACTCAAATGATTACAAGCTCTATAGTGCAGGGACTCGTGCATGTAAAACATTATATGCACATCACTGCATACACTGTCAGTACTATAGAAGTATGGATGTGGTGAGCGCAGAGTCATCAGAATGTATATACAAAACACTCAATTAGTGACAAAACATAAGTGTGATCACCATGAAATAAAAAATGAAAAATAAAAATATAATTGTAGCCCATCTACCCCCCTACCCCCTCCCCTAAGTGAGATTGGGGGGGGGGAGGGTGCTCTTTTCTGCTACACTGATGCTGGTACAGACCTGTAGGTAACAGGAGGGCTGAGCGCTATGCGGTGGTGTGGGGAGAAACAGGACAGGAAGGACAGTGTTCCTTGGTCTCAATTGGTGCAGCGCCTCCATCCAGCAGGGATCCTCTGTGGATGTTCAGGGGATGGGTCCCCACTGATACTCCTCCATACACAGAGACAGGTTATATACAGCATGGTCTTTTCTGGATGGTTTTATTTGCAGTCAACTCACTTATTTCTTATCTCTTGATCATCTCATGCTTCTCTTTCTCTCTCTCTCTCTCTCTCTCTCTCTCTCTCTCTCTCTCTCTCTCTCTCTCTCTCTCTCTCTCTCTCTCTCTCTCTCTCTCTCTCTCTCTCCAAATCAGAGCCCTGACTTAGGCCTAATTATCTTCCCTCCCCACCCCTCATGGGTGGGAGGGAGAGGCTCCCTTGTCTTATCCTTCTTACTCCAATCCTGGGAGTGTCAGACTGAACAAAACAACTGACTAAATTTGGGAGGATGTCAGAATTTATCATCTTTGGGGAGTGTCTCTAACTCTGACTCATAGCAAGCCAGAGCCAGATACAGATTGCCCACACGCAGACAGGGTGTGTTCCAACCAGTATCCACAGATTGACATCTTCAGAAGTTGTTAGGCCCACCCTTGAATACTGATACATCATTCAAGGCTGTAATACACACACAGGCCTAAGGAAGGAATGAACCTTTCCACTGCCTGCACTAACAGGACTGACAGAGGAAAGGCCCAGGGAAAAGAGGCAACTGCCGGAAGGCTATGTTATATAATAAAATAAAGAAAATCAGTTAGAGTAATAATGGGGAAGAAAGCTGATAAGAGATAACAACTATACTCACACGGACAACTGTGAGCTCTTCACATCAAGGTATCTTTAGTTGTGAAGGTATCCCCTCGTATTTTTTCTCTAGGTTCCTAGAGGATAATGTTGGTGGACAATCGCTGTCCTTGTAGTAATCCAGGAAAGGACGACAATCGCAAATGGAAATAAAATATATGCACTTTATTGAAAACAAACGTAAGTATACATGCACTTACATGAAAGGAAAATGCTTCCGGCGCTGGTAGCCGCGTTGAGACTCGCAGGTTCCCCTGCTTCCGTTTCTGGACAGCAGGACCTCAGAGCAGTCGCGAGGGCTATGGTGGCCTTCAGTGGACACAGAAAACTTCACCACCGACAGGGAACTACACGTTTCGGAAAGTATCTCTTGCTTCGTCAGGTTCCTCATATTTTTATTTTTCACTTTATATTTCATGGTGGTCACATTTACAGTATGTTTTGTCACTAATTGAGTGTTTTTTATATACATTCTGATGACTCACCACATCCATACTTCTACTGACATACTGGTCTGAGGATCAAGGGAGGATCCTTTCCTGGTTGAGCTGCAGTTCTATAGGGCCAGTATAATATTGCTATCTGGTTTTATACTGTTATTTGACATTGATTTAATTTATTAGAACCACCACCAATTGGTTGCTATTCTTAGGGGAGAGCCACAGTTACACTTTAAACTGTCAGTACTATGCAAGATAAATATTTAATGATAATAATAATTGCTGTTATTCTGATTACGGTTAATTTTTATAGCTGTTATGTATCCCTTTTAATTGATGTTATTTTTTGTTAGTAATATTAGTGGGAATGATTCTACGTGTACAGTATGAACTATTTTGTAAAAACAATTTTTATGATGTACTTCAAGAGTTAAACTTTAGTGTAAAATGGCTAAAATGAATATAAAATACTTAACACATATACAGTAACTCAGTTCATGTTCAGCAGTCCAGAAATTGCTTTTGTGATTTGTAAGTGTGACGGTTCAGGGGATTCCTGCTTCTCAATGTGTCCCCGTCACCCCTGTTCTCCCTGCCTCTGGCCTTCCTCCACCTCCTTGTTCATCTCTCCCTTCCTCCTCCCGCACCCGTTCCTCTGCATCCTGTCCGGACGCATGCCCAGCCGTCACACGCGTTCCCCGCAAGGTGCGCGCTTATCCCCAAATTCCTGATTCCTCCCTCATGGCACCCCTCTATTCCCTCTCCTGCCATGTTACCTCCTTCAGCTGCTCCTCCTGCCCCGTCGCCGTCCTTGGCGACCGCCCCCGCGGCGCGACGCTCCTCACGCTCCCTGGCACACACTGTGCGCGCGCATCCAGCCCTTACAGAAGGCGCGCGCACACGCTCCACTTGTAGGTCTTCCCTGAGCCCTGGTTCCGCCCCTCATAGTGTGCAAGCCATTTCCCTGTCTGATCTACCTGTCTCCTCCTTTTCTCTTTCTGACCTATCTCTGCAACCCCTCACTCCACCCTCTGCTCCTCCTCTCTCTCCCATTGGTGCTCCCTCCTTTATAATCCCTGTCTGTCCTCTAGCTCATTGCTCTGCATAGCTTCTTGTGACCCCTGTGTGTGCAGTCTCTATGCTTGGCTCTCCTGTTTCTTTCAGTGCTGGTTCCTGTCCCTGTTTACCCCTGGATCTCCCTGGCTTGAACTCTGCTTTGAATTGGATTATCCTGCTTTCTCCTGCCCTTGGACCCTGCATTCGGATACGTTTATGCTGCCTTCTCCTATCCTCGAACACTGGCTTATGGACTTTTTTACGCTGATCTCTATTACCCCTGAACTCTGGCACACGGACATTACTATCTAAACTCTCATACCCAGGACATTGCAAGAATCTGCTAACCTTTTCTCTACAGGCCCGGCAACGCACAACCACACTCCGGGCACGCCCTCACGGCTGTGGGTGCGTGTTATAACCTTACTCACTTCAGTACTGGGGACTGGCCAGGTCTGCGGGCATACTGGCGTTACAGTAAGGAGGCAAAACTGTGTCTTTTAAGAGAATCTTGTCACTCTTGAGATGGTGTGAATTTTTTTTGAGTTTTTAGAAGCTGTTGGCATAACGTAGCTACGAGAATTACAGGTATTGTGAAAAAATTAACTGGATTGAAACCGCCTCTAATAAACCCTTTTAAGCACGGATGGGTCATGCGAGACAATAGTAAGCATATAAATCCAAACGGAAAGGTCTCTTTTAGACACGGATTGACACAACTCGCAGTTACGTGAGTAGGCCCCACAGTGCGTGTTACCGATCAGTCTAAGTTGTATCCAAATCCAGGTCCAGGTCCGGCTGATATTTCTAGAGGTACTTTCTCTTAATCCACTTCTCCAAAGCCTTAGGGCTGTTCTGTAGAGTGTGCGGCCGTGCGCGAGCGCGTGCCTGTGCGAACGCGCGTGCTTGTGCCGCACGCTTTTTGTGTGTGTGCTGAGCTGTGAGCAGGTACTGTGTGTTTATGTTTGTGTGTGTGTGTGTTTGTGTTTGTGTGCATGTATGTGTAATTTATTATATATAAAAAAAACAACCCACTTTGGTAAAAATAAAATATTTATTAACATTGTGTAGACACACACACATACATACATACATACATACATTTCAGCGCTGGTAGCGGCGCGAAAAGATTCTTTCCCCGTCTTCCCCGCTGTCGACCGGATGCACGCTCACTGCCGTGTGCGGCCCTTGTATAGAAGGGCTGACTAACTTCAGCCAATTATAAGTGCCGCGTGTGAACGGCGTAGCGCACGCGGCCACTATATAACAGCCCTTAGCTGTAATATCAGATGTGTTTAGGATGATTGGAGATGTCCTCAGGAGTAAAACAACCCACCGTCTGCTTTGAAGATTCTAACCTGACTTTCAATGACTTTACTGCACAGTATTTTATTTTATATCATTGTTTAGACTTTTCTTGAATTAACCAGACATTAACAACATAATATCCTTATACAATAGAGATAGTTATATAATGTACATACAGTTTTATTTCATCACACACATCTTTTGTGAATAACGTTATTATTGTCACGTGCACTTATATCACTTATATTATATTTCACACTTGGGGTAGCGTTTTTTGTACCTTACTGTATTTTGTGTATACATATACTTTTTACTCAGGATGTGCTAGAAAAGCTGTACAATACAGCAGACATAAGCATGTTAGAATGGGCAAGAAGTAAAAGTTGACACTGTGAGTGCTCATTTGCATGTCATCACCCAGAATCCCTGGCTGCTGTGAAAGCAGTGTATGCCAAGAGATAATGGGGAAAGACTGCATTGTAGCCCTGTCTGAGACATGCAAATGTTCCCACAAGTGGTATTTGTACTTTTTGTACATAGTATGGTGGGTTTTTGTCACTTTTTTACTCACCATAACTTGTTTTGTGTTTGTTTATATTCACTCACTTCAAAGACACTTGTGAACTAGAGAGTTGTTACATTTTGAATATGAATTGGACCCAAATGATAATAATAATGGTGGTATGGGTCATAGTTTCTCAGCAGAAGACAATGTTGTTTATTGCATTCATTACATTAGAATATTGTTGTAACCTCTGCTACCTTCTTGAAATCCAAGCTAAGAATGTTTACAATTCTAGGCTTATGGTCAGCAAATGTGTAATAATTAGTTGCAGTGATGTGATCTTGTAGTAAAAAAGGACAAAATCCCACCAGAATTCCATCTGTAGTTAAACCAATTTTGCCAAATCAATGACGTATGGGTTATCACATTAAAGTGTCCATAGTAAAAGAGTAAATTACAAAGCTCTCAGTAGTTTTAAGTGGATAACATAAAAACCTTAATGGGTTCAACGAAAGGGCAACAACAAAAACAAAAAGGAAGTAAATAATTCAGCACATGAAAGCTATCCCCAGAAAACAGAAGAGAATATAAGTGGAGACTACGAGTGTATGAAGCAAGGGAAACTATATTTGAATTCAAGTAATTTCAAAGCAACTGATACACTTTTTCTAGGTGAAAAAACAAACAAACAAACTTAGGGGGTTATTCATTAAGGTCTGTTACGGGTTAACGCACCTGATCCAACATTAATTCCAATTGTCTTGAATGGGCGTTAACACCAGATCGGTTGCGTTAACCCCTAACGGACATTAATAAGCCTCCTCAGTTTAACAGAATATCTTGTCCAGGAAACTATTTTGTTTTTTGTCCTTTGTCTCTAGAAAGAGCAATCGGAGAAAATAATTAACTACATGGAATGTAAACAGAAAATAATTATTTATTTATTTATTTATAAAATATTTTACCAGGAAGTAATACATTGAGAGTTACCTCTCGTTTTCAAGTATGTCCTGGGCACAGAGTAAAACAAATAATACATGGTTACAAGTACAGTTACATAAATGAACAAGGTATACATTATATACAGAGACATTGCGTGCACAGTTAAAGAAAATATATATTATGAGCGTATGAAACAGTTACAGACCAGATTAAAGTGTGAGACAGCCTTAGATTTGAAACAACTTAAGCTGGTGGTGGATATGAGAGTCTCTAGTAGGTTGTTCCAGTTTTGGGGTGCACGGAAGGAGAAGGAGGAACGTCTGGATACTTTGTTGAGCCTTGGGACCATGAATAGTCTTTTGGAGTCTGATCTCAGGTGATAGGTGCTGTATGTGGTAGGGGTGAGGAGCTTGTTCAGGTAGCTGGGTAGCTTGCCCAGAAAGTATTTAAGGGTGAGACAGGAAAGGTGAACTTTGCGCCTAGACTCTAGTGATGACCAATCTAGTTCTTTGAGCATTTCGCAGTGATGTGTGTTATAGTTGCATTGGAGAACAAAACTACAAATTGAATTGTAGAGGGTGTCAAGTTTGCTAAGGTGGGTCCTTTAAACACAACATTTCATGTTTTTGAACCAACATTTTTAAATAATAGTATGCCAGACAGGTAAAAATAGCAAAAAAGTATAAAGTACACTGTACTATACTGTATTTAGAATTTTCACAAATTGGTGCATTTTTCAAAATGTTATTTTTAGCTAGGTCTTAAAGCGGCATAACATAGGATGGAAGCAGGGGGTCTCCGGACCTGAACCCCATTCATGTAAGCGCAGAGGATCCCCTGCTTCTGGAGATACACATCTCTGTAGGAGCTGCCGGTAGCCATTCCGCTCAGCTACCAGAGTTAATGTAATGCTGGTGTTTCAAAGCTCCTGCGCCCTGCAAGCAATAAGAAGCCATGACATCAGCTTCGCCTTCTTAATGGCCCGCGTGACGTGGAACTTTAAAGTTTCTGAGATACTGCACTTGCTTTGGAGGTATATACTGTTTGTTGGAAAGCAGTGGGTCACCGGAGCTTAAATTAATGAGGTTGAGTTCTGGAGACCGTCTGCTTCAATCCAATGTTAAAAAGTTAGAAAATACAACATTTCTTGGATTTCTCCTTTAAGAGGAGACCTTTGCATCATTCATTTTCAATTTACGCATTTCAACAGCATAATAATATTATTGAATCTATAATTTCACCCTGTCCCAAATGCATTTGCTCAATCTCTGCCATACAATGCGATTCACCCTTAATGTGTCAAGAACAGGTAAGAGCCCAACTTGATCTAATTGTTACAGATGTAGCCAGCATTATTGTAGTGTGTGGCGTGCTGCATATACAACACGCCAGTGTGAGAAGTTAGCCTTGTTTTGAATCAGCCACACATAAGTAAAGGGCGGAGCTATCCTTCCATTTCACCGACGGGAGCACCCCACCGGTTGAGCAAACATTGACTAGATCTGTATGTTGGTCTAATGCATCCTCATTTGGATGTATGTACATACATATAGTTCATCAAAGGACTAATGTGCAGTCCCACTTAGCAACAGTTATTAAAGTTTCAACAAAAGGAACGCATTCCGCCATATACAGTAACATGTTCTCTACCATCTTTAGACTTGGATGATATTAATTAGCTCTTAACTGGACTGTTGCAGGGTCAAATGCAACAACACGTGTGTTTCTGAATTGGCTTGTTCCTGTGCTGACTGCTGTTGGATTAGGAGCTGGACTTACTATTGTAATAGTAGTTGGTTTTGCCTTACTTGTCTTTCATCTCGCTCTCCCTGCTGTTGGGCCTGCTCGCATAAAAACTCTAAAAAAAGTTCAATTTTTTTTGGCCATTTGAGCGGCCCATGCATCCAAAGTCCCACTTCTAACACCATATGTTGCAAGGTCAAATGCAACAACACGTGGGTTTCTGAATTTACTTAATTATTTAGCCTCCAAAAAAATATGGCATACAAAAATAATACAGCTTTTTTTTAGTAAACATAAACAAATAGAAAGATTAGTCCTGAGCAGGGCTTTTCCCTTTTCCCAACAAGGGCTGTTCAAAGTCCAGAGTCTCAATATAGCAAACAGGTATTATGAGAAAGCCAGGCCTTTACAGCAAGCAGTTTTCCTCCAGCATTCCAGTGTGTCTCACTGGTTCAGACAGCCAGGCATGTGTGAGCAGCCTGGGTTTTTAAAGTCCCTTAACGAGGCAGCTGGGACCTGACCAATTAACCAAACCTTTCCCCGGCTGAAATTTCACCTGGCACTGCTGCACTGCAGACCTACACATAGTTCTGCCAGGCATAGGGCTAGTGTCTTATATTTACTTTGTTACATAGACATTACCTTAAGTTAACATTTTGTTGTCAATAATCCAGCTTTGTGGATCTGGGTCTTATTCTTTTCTATAAACCTTTTTTACTTGATTGTTCTGTATTAATAGAAAATGACACCAATTACATAAATATAACTGTAGAATTAAATGTGTGTTGAACATGTTCCATAAAAATCTTTAATATGACAATGTATTCCCAAGTACCGTATTCATCTTGACTTTTTTCAAATGCAATTGTCTTTATCAGTACTTAGATTAAACATACGACATACTGCAAATATTTCAGTGCTCTACATTCCAGAGCGCTAACCTCATGTCACCTCCAGACTGAGCAGTCAAATGCATGTTGTCTTGATCAGAGTTGATTGGACTACCAATGATCTTTAGATTGTCAGATAGAACACAGAGTTTTAACAAATCTGAGTTTATTTTGCCGAAGCTAACAGCAAATCAAACAATAGATACAGTACAAGTGATACAACATAGGGATTCGGGGGCAAGGGGGAACACCTAGATGGACTCGTTCCTCTGAATGCCTTTGGAGGAAATCTTACACTCTCGCAGACTTCCTTCACTACAAAGTTATGCTATCCTGTTTCAACTTTGCCCTCTCTCAAGCTAAACAAACCTAATTTTCTTCACTAATCAACACGCACCAATCTAACCCACGCCGACTCTTCTCTGTCTTTGACTCCCTACTCAGATCACCCTCTGCTGCCCGATATTCTTCCTCCATCTCACCTCAGGACATTGCTGACTATTTCAAGGTGGTGGAATCCATACGTGAGGACATCCCCTCTGTATCCTCCTCCCATTCTACAGCTCCTAACTCTCCTCCTGCCTTCCTTGACTCTTTTTCTTCTGTCACAGAGTAGGATGTGTCACTGCTGATCTCTCATTCTCCCTCTACTACCTGTCCTCTTGTCCCCATTCCCTCCCATCTCCTAAAATACCTTGCTCCTACTATATTCCCTACACTCACATGCATTTTTAACTCTTCCCTCTACTCTGATACCTTTCCCTCCTTCAAACTTGCAACAGTTATACCATTACTCAAAAACAACAAGCTTGACCCTACCTGTCTTTCTAACTATCAACATGTCTCCCTCCTGCCTTTTGTCTCTAAACTCCTTGAACGTATTGTATTCTCTCGCTTGCTCCATTTCCTAAACACATATTTTCTCCTAGACCCTCTACAATCTGGCTTCTGCACTGCTCACTACACTGAAACAGCCCTCACTAAAATAACTAATGACCTCCATACTGCCAAAGACAGATTTCATTACTCTCTGCTCATATTACTCAACCTCTCTGCTGCATTTGATACTGCGGATCACCCTCTTTTCCTTCACATTCTCCATTCTCTTGGTATTCATAACAAAGCTCTATCCTGGATCTTCTCTTTCCTCTCCCCTCATACTTTCAGTGTCTCTTCTGCGAACACCTCCTCCTTTATTGATCTCTCTGTGGGTGTACCCCAGGGCTCTGTCCTGGGACCTCTTCTATTGTTTCTGTACAGACTCTCCCTAGGTGACCTAATCACATCTCTTGGGTTCAAACATTACTTCTATGCTGATGACACACAAATTTACTATTCAACCACTGACCTCACACCTGCTGTACAGACTAAAGTTTCTGAATGTCTTTCTGCTATATCATCCTGGGTGGATCTCCCCCAACTTAAACTTAACATGGCAAAACTAGAGCTCCTCATACTTCCTCCCAAACCTGGCTCTACTACCTCCTTCCACATTACTGTTGGAAGTACTGTCATTCACCCTGTAGCAGAAGCATGCTGCCTAGGGTTTACATTCGACTCCTCTCTCACATTCTCCTCTCACATTCAAAAGGTAGCTAAAACCTGTAGCTTTTTCCTCCGCAATATTACAAAGATACGCCCTTTCCTCTGTTGTTCGACTGCTAAAACTCTGACACAGACCCTCATTCTCTCCAGCCTGGATTCCTGTAACCTCCTGCTGTCCAGCCTTCCTGCCTCTCACCTGTCTCCCCTACAATCTATCCTACATGCTGCTAAACAGAATCACTCTACTCATTCCTAAATCTGTCTCCGCATCTCTCCTGCTGAAATCCGTCTCCTGGATTCTTATCAAATCCCGAAACACACACTCAACTTTCCTCCTCACTTTTAAAGCTTTACACTCTTCTGCTCCTCCTTTAATCTCAGCCCTAATTTCTCACTATACATCATCCCGACTATTGCGTTCTGCTCAAGGATGTCTTCTCTCTACCCTTCTGTATCTTCTCCTGCCTTAAACCTTTCTCACTGACTGCCCCACACCTCTGGAATGCCCTTCCCCTCAATATCCGAGTAGCACTCTCTCTATCCACCTTTAAGACCCACCTTAAAACACACCTGCTTAACGAAGCCTATGAGTAGCTCCATGGCTGATAATTTACACCTCATACATAAACCTTGGGCCCTTGCAGACGCACTTACCAGAACATCCTCCTACTTTCTCTGTACGTTCTTCCTACCAATCAATTAGATTGTAAGCTCTTCGGAGCAGGGACTCCTTTTTCTAATGTTAATTTTATGTTTGAAGCACTTCTTCCCATTATGTGTAATTTGTATTATTTGTTATTTATATGATTGTCATGTGTATTACTGCTGTAAAGCGCTATGTACATTAATGGCACTATATAAATAAAGACATACATACATACAAAACCTGGATAGACTAGATGCCAGGTACTGCCATAGCCAAGGTGCCTCTGGAATTCTTTTTAGTGGAGGAACTAAAAGCTATTTTTTCGACCACGAGCAGCACAAAAGAAATAGTCTTTTGTGGAACAATACAGGTTCTGGGGGCACCTATTCCAGATAGGTGTAGGGTAAAGCCATAGCTTGCTAACATCCCCGGACCATTTTAGGGGTTCATCAAAAAAGGATTATTTTCCCGAATTGATGCGTTCTGAACAGGACTTGTAGGCTTCTTTCTTAGGGTCTTCTGCACACAGCCTTGACACCGGCTGTACGAATGCAGGTAACTTGATTCACACTGGACGCAGGTCTCTGAGCACTTGCACTCACAGGGACAAAAGAGAGTCCAAGTGTCCTGGTCCAGTTAGCAATTATACCCTTTACCAATTAGCAGCAAGACTCTCAGTCTGGCTGTTAACAATGGGATCTCATACCTAGACCCAGACCTAGACTGGTAAGGGGTTAATATATAATTCTGACTCCTTAGCATACAGTACCTAATCCAGTCCTTGCTGGCCAAAGTAGCAATAGAGTGGGCTTCGGATTTGGGGAACTGTATTTGAACATATTTCAACATATTTGTTTGATCAGTAAGAAAACACTATTTTTCTCTGGAACCACAGCTCGGCCTGGGGCTGCGGGATTTACTGGTGATACCAAAGAGCTGAAACGAGAGTCAGACAGTGTTAGTGCCTATGCGGCTGGACCAATTCTCTCATCATGGCAAAAAGGGCTGGGGGTCAGCCGTCACACATGTAACCATTACAAATGACATTGTTTTATCTACTGAATAAAAAGTATTACTGCCACTAACTAACATTAGGTGTTCTGATCCTATGTGCTATCCAGCAAAACCCATATTTCTGAGTCTGGATGGCAGTAACTCCATAGTTAGTTATGACCTAACTAACATCACGTTAAATCCCTGCATTAACTATATTGGAGCTCTGGCTATGCATTGTTAAGGGAAATGCTTATTTTGCATATCATTAGCACTAATATAAATTATTCTTAATGCAATGCCATTCCTTTCCAAAATTGTGATTTAGGCTAGGTCACGCTGCCTGCTGCAGCGCGCGCTATGGCGTGTGAAATACTCTTTGACAAAGTGTCACCGGCACGAAACACGTCAGAGGATTGTGTTGTTTAGTGTTATCTCCAGGCACAATGCCTGATTAAATTCTTCTGTATTTTAACCCGCCTCCAGTCCGGATTCATTTTTGCAGTGCTTACTCTTTCTCTCTACATAGTATCTAGTTAAGTATGTAACAGACCGGTGTGCATCTGGGCCTTAATGCTTTGCTGAGGAGGTAATATTGCAGGTAGGGAGCCAAAAATCACAAATATTTCAGATGCACGAGTGCTGTAGCGACAAATGGAGCAGAGAGGCGACCGCCGTCTGCAGAAAAGGGGTTAACATTTTAAGATTCATAATGCTCCATGGATTTTTTTCTAATGCATGTTTGATGTTTGATGCTAGACTGCTAAAACAAAGTCAGATGTGCCCAGTTTTAAAGTTTGAGAAGTTTCTGTTATAGCACTATAAGTGAACTATGAATCATGTCCTTAATTTGCTTGTTAAGCACTGGCAGATTAAAGAAAACAATTTTGTTAATGGCATTGCTGGCAGCAAAACTTTTAAAATGTACGTGAAAGCCGAAATGGCATAATTTTTCATTCAAAATTCTCTGCATTATAACAGCGGGAAATACATATCAAAATGGTGCAATTTGCTCCAAAACACAGAGTAAATATTTGCCTCAAGTCGAGAGACTATGTATGAATATTTCAAATAATTAATCTTACTTTTCGCACAAATCTCTTTGGAGCAGAGACTAACACCACCTAAACCTGGCAGATTTATTTGGCGCAAAGAGAGAGTCCCGTTATAGGTGTGCAGGGTTAAAAGGATGCAACTTTCACCGGTTTTGGAGCAATGACGTGAAATTAATATTGCAGCTGGTAAAAATAATAAAAAGTGTGTTACTAACACACAAATATGTAGGTATACATCAACGGTTTCATCTTAAAAAAAGCAGTTAAATCTTGTGATAAATCTCAGATTACAGGTGTAACAGGTTTTACTCCACCCTCTGGTAGATCACGCTATTACAGGGTGTCATGTGCTGGTTACCTGCTGGCTCACAGAAGCTCTGAGGTTCCGTCGTTGTTAGTGGGGAAGACAGGACAGGCTTTTGGGGTGATGGTTTTACAAATAATTAAAAAAAAATGGCTCGTTTTTCTTCACTCGGCATTATCTGTTTTTCTCTAGCCAAATTTCGGCAAAAAATGGCGATTTTTATGTTTGCGCTGCTCTCTGCATAGGCCCCACAGAGTAACAATATAGTTTGGCAAGTTGCAACACTTATCAACGTTGTTGCTATGGTTGGGATTAGTTAGAAATTTGCTATTTAATTTCCGTGAGTGTTTTCTGACTCTTTCCTTAATATGAAAATTGGATTTGACTAACTATATTTTCATGCTCAGATATGAATGACCAAATTTACATTCAATGTGAGTCTAACATTTTCTACAGCTTCTTGTCCTTGTTTGTTTCAGTGTTTTGTTAGTTTGTTTTGACAATCTTTTTAAAAGTTAAAGACTTCACCTTTTGGAACTATTTGAAATTACACTATATTTTCACTAGACTTTCCGCCTATATTGGCCTGGATATGTTGATTAGTTTTTAAAATACTATGCTTAGCAACAATTTGTTTATGCGGATGATGTAGTTTTTACACGTAACATGTAATGATGTCTGTATAGTACAGGTAATGTAATGACGTCAACACAGGTGTATACTCACTTTAGATTGTATTTAAGCGTGTGTTAGTATTGCATAACATTATCTTGACAAAGGTCCAAGTTGCGGGTCGAAACGTCAATTCTGTCCAATAAATGATTTTTCACTTTTGAAATAATAGTCCTCTGGATTGCTGCTGTTTCTCTTCCATGAAAAATAAAATACACTTTAAAAAAATATTATACATTTAAGTAATAAAATGTCTCTTACCGTTTTAAGTATTTTTGGGCTATCTTAAAACTCTGCGATACCATGCTCCACTATGCAGAATAAGAGTATGGGGGGCCCACCTTCTGTGGGTTACAACAAACTTTATAGCACTCTACAATCTTAGAGAAGTCTTGTGGAAAGCTACAAAGTAACTGGCACTACCAAGGATCTTAATAACTACAGATGGCTGTGGAATATGTGCACAAGGCAAACAAGACACGCAAAAGCGCAATATTAATCTGACAAGCTTTGCCAGAATACATCAAATCCAGCTAACTTCTGGAAGGTCATCAACAATATATTACAGCCTTCTAGCCATCAACAACCATGTAATATTATTAAGGAGGATATTACGCTGACACATCCCACTGACATTGCAAATGCATTCAAAGAATACTTTGTGTAGTGTGCTACTAACTTATTAGCGAAACGCAACCCGAACTACAAACATGAACCTCATTCTGGGAGAAATACTATAGCCCCAAACTCCCCAAAAACTGCTCACAATTTTCAATTTATCCCAGTATCTGAAGAGGAAATTACACAAGTGCTCCTCAAATGAAAACTAAGCAGCCAATGTGGACCTGACCTACTGCAATCTAAGTTCCTATGACTTGGTGCCCCAGCTACTGCCATACCACTTGCTTCCCTAATCAACTCTATTTTGTCTGCAGGTCATATCCCTAAGACCTGAAAAACTGCCAGAGTTGTCCCAATCTTCTAAAGTGGGGACAAAAACATTGCCTCAAACTACAGTCCAATCTCTTTCTACCAATACTATCCAAAGTCATGGAAAAATTTCTTCATTCCCAATTAAGCAATTACTTTACCAAGACAAATTTTCCTAGCCAATTCCAATCTGGCTTTCACCCCAAACACTCCACGGTAACTACCATCCTAAAAGTTTTCAATGAGATCCTTTGTGGAATGGAACTGGAACAACTTATTGGTGCAATATTGCTAGATTTTGCAAAGGCTTTTGATACTGTTGATCCTGTTCTCTTGCTAAACAAACTCCAGTGCTCTGGAATAGGGAAGCATGATTTAAACTGGTTTCATTCCTACCTATCAGGTAGATCCCAACATGTGTCTATCTCAGTCATTAATTCCAACCCCTTGGATATCACCTGTGGTGTCCCGCTAGGCTCTTTTCTGGGGCCCCTACTCTTCTCAGTGTTCATCAATGATCTTCCTACAGCTTTTATGGGAGCTTCAATACATATATGCAGATGACACAATCCTATATGCACACAGCCATAGCCTCTCTGACCTTGAACACATACTTCAATCTAACTTTTTGAGACTTGAACATTGGAGTTCCCAAAACAAACTGTTTTTAAACACTGACAAGACCGTAACAATGGTATTTGGAACCAAGACTACATTTCTAAAGCTTCCAATGAATGCACTTCAGATCAGAACCAACTCTAATATCATCCTAGCCCCTGTTAGTAGTTTTAAATATTTGGACATATGGTTTGATTCCCATTTAATATTTTGGTTGCACATTGATACCCTGACATCCAAAACCTATGCCAAACTTGGTGCACTTTATAGGAACAAATCCTCCCTAATTCTGCTGGTCAGAAAGTGCATCGCACAGCAGATACTAATGCTAATTATAGACTATGGGGACATAGTATATGGCACAGCACCCCAAACTCATCTTAGAAAACGTGATACCCTCTACAATTCAATATGCCGCTTTGTCCTTGTAAGGGAGTGAAGGAGTTAACTGCCTTTACAAGGCAGGAAACCACACACGTGTCAGGTTTCCTACCTGAGCTGCATGAGGTGGATGTAATGATTTCATGAGCAGGGTTTAAAAGGCAGGAAGTAATCCTTGTTGGAGTCTCTGTTAGACTTCTATTTCCTGGCCTGCAACAGAGGAGGGTCAATGAGGATTGCCTGTGACCCATCTGGGATTCACATCCAGCAACAACAGAGTTTCAGCCCACAGGGATCCCGGCTTCTTGTTTACCAGAGGGATTTGCCTGGGAACAGTGGGGAACCCAAAGCCCCTGCACTGCAGAGAAGCCTGCACATAAATAGGACAAGAAACTTCCTGGGAGCAGCAGGACTACAACATCTGCATCTGAAGTTTGCTTGGAGAAACCAGAGATGCCAGATCAGCATACTAAGATAAGGCTTTCATATACATTGTTCCCTAATAGTATGTTATGTGTTTTGAACTGGGAACTGGCCTATCCAGCGAGTCAGAAGGTTAAGTCCTTTACTGTTTATTTAGACTCCAAAGAGTAGGCTTTCTTTTATTGCTTTGTGTTTTGCCTTAAAGGGACAGTGTGCCCAATGTGTATTTGTTGTTTGTGGAGAAAATAAACCACTCAACGTTTTGGTTCACCAAAAAATGGATGTGTGTACTGTTAACTGACCTCGCCTAAAGGTCGCTCTGTCACAGTTCTTGAATGCAACTATAACACACATCACTACGAAATGCTCAAAGAACTAGATTAGTCATCACTTGAGTCTAGGCGCAAAGTTAATCTTTCCTGTCTTGCCTTGAAATACTTTCTGGGCAAGCTAGCCACCTATCTGAACAAGCTCCTCACCCTACAATATGCAGCACTTATTATCTGAAATCCATCTCCAAAAGACTGTTCATGGGCCCATGGTTCAGCAAAGTATCCGGCCACTCCTCCTTCTCTTTCCATGCATCCCTCAACTGGAACAATCTACTCAAGATTCTCAAAGCCACCACCAGTCTAAGTTCTTTCAAAACTAAAGCAATCTCACATTTTAATCTGGTCTGTAGCTGTTACATACGCCTATAACATATATTACCTTTAACTGTGCATACAATGTCTTTTATATAATGTATAACCCTGTTCACTTAATGTAACCATGTATTTGTCATCATAACTCAGTACCAAACATACTTGAAAATGAGATATAACTCTCAATGTATTACTTCCTGGTAAAACATTTTATAAATAAATAAAATAAATAAATTATAGATCCATACTGGCGTGATGCATTGTGCCACCAAGCTCTGCCTCAAACGTCATCGATAAATCAGCACCAGCCATCACCAAGGGAGAGTCCCACATAAGCAGCAGCAGCAGCAGCAGCAGCAGCAGAAAAATATTCAAAAACAACGCTAACCCTGCACTTGAAGACAGTTCCAGTATAAACTACACAAGAGGTTACTGAGCAACCACACTCACAGCCACACCCACTGGGAAGGCAACAACGTTTTCCCATTGAAACCAGGCATTTATATACCGTAAAACACAAGTGCATCAGCGAAAACTTCTAATGAGGAAGCTTAATACAATCACCAGGGCATACTGTAGTGTACCTTCCCTGTGTTAACCCCGGGGGCAAATTGCTGCAAGCAGCACAACATCAACCGCCTTTCCTTCATCAGCCCATGTAGGTATTCAAACATGCGAGGGATGAAGGAGCACACGCAAAGCAGGTTTAGTTTACCATATGTTTGTCTTTGTTTTATTTACATTGCAAAATGGCAAGCAGGTTTGCTATTAAACATTTCCATTAAGGTTAACAGAAGTGACCTCACTTCCAGGATTAGGAGGGATCATGATCGTCAGGATTCCACCCCAAATAAAGAGAGAAACAATATAGTGCACTTCTGTATATGTAAAGTGGCAAAACAAATCTTCAGAGTCTTGGCTCAGAGAGCCTACTTACAGACTGGTAGATATGTTACAGCAGTGGGTATAGATAGCGTCAGCAGATCTGGAATCCAGTCTTGTATGTCTCAGAGAAAGACAAAGGAGAGCCAATAGTGCAGACCTGTATAAAATGTATCAAACATTAAAACACGAAACAGTATTGTACTCACATTCTGTACAACACATACAGGCACATCAAATAGGATGCAACTTTGATACTGCCGAGAAGAAGGGTAGTCAGAGCCGTCTCTGTTAGTGGGATCCTCCCGCAGCACGGTCGCTTCGGATGGCGTCTGATGTCACATCCGCCGGAGTCACTGTCTCTTCTGGATTCACGGGGGAAATGGGCAGATGTGGCGGCGGCTGATCCTCTCGGCGTCACGTTGCACTCTACTAGCTCAACGCGTTTCGCTGATTCAAATCAGCTTCATCAGGAGTACGATTGTGCTCCTCCTGTTCAACAGTATTTGACTCAAATTTATGGCGAGCTTAATAGTTTTATAAATATTTTTGAAAAAGATAGATTATTTGGAATGGGGATTCCCACATATTGGCTTATATCTTTGAGTATTTTAAAATGAACACATTAATGTTTCAGATATTAATATAATTTTCATCACATACAGTACATTATTCAGATTTTTTTTTATATTGTGACATCAAAAGTCCCATTCAAACTGATGTTTTCTGTAAGAAAAACTCATGTAACACATTTCTTAGGGTGGAAAGTGATCACCCAAAGTCATTGTTGAGAGGAATACCAAAAAGTTAGGCTTAGATGTAATTGTTCCAATGATTATGCATTTTTGGAACAATTCAAGGATCTTCGAATTTCTGGAAAGGGGTTATAACCCGACAGACATTGAGCACGGTTTTAAGAATGGCTATACGATTGATCAATAAACTCTATGGTGTATTTGTGTGTTGCATGGTGTCCATAGAGATGATCATTATTATATTTGTTTCCATTGGGACATCATACGGTTTAGAATGCAATCAGCCATTTGTCTGTACGGGTCATGTGGTTTCAGCTACAGTATGTACCATTTAACCGCTCTTATAATGTACTTTATTTTTGTCCTTGATAAAGTGCCAGATGCGAAATGTGAAGGAGGATTGTGTGTGTTCTTTTATGTGACAACATAGACAGCAGGGTACACAGGTGCAGATGGATCCACTGCAGCTAACCTAGAGCCACCACCCACCCTACAAACAGACAAGGGGGTAGCGAATCACAGCCAGGGGCCCTGATGGAAACTTGCAGAGAGAACTGGATTAGGAAAATTGGATCCAGGAGTGAGAGGGGTTCTGCAGTGAAGAGGGGTCCAGAACTGAAGAGGCAGTGAGGCAGGTGACAGACAAATGGGAGGTAAGACAGGCACGGGTCAGTAACAGGAAATTCAGCAGAGAGAGAAGAGTCAAAATAAAAAGGGCGCAAGTCCAGCAGAGAACCAGAGAGACAGGAAGGCAGCAACAAAACAACAAGCGGTGGTAACCTGTGGCAGCAACAAGGAATATATCACTTCCTGGGCCTTTACATAACAAATCAGGAAGTGCTTCTGCAGAGCAACAGTGGCAAAGCATGTTAAACAGATGCTTATTACCGGAGGTCTGCATCAGTGGTAGCTGAGGTCATTAAGACCACGGAGATTGCTGCTATCCCCCTGCCCTATAACCTATCAGGCATGTCTGTTTATAATGAATATATGAATAATAATTAACAGAGGATCAACACGGATCAAGCTGGTAATAAGCTGCTTGTTTTTTCAAGAAGAGAAGAATCGAACATTACACAAAGGGGATTTATATCTATATACGGTACCTCTATACATACTGTACATCCATCATAGTTACATACACTGGCGACACACTTTATTCGAGCTCGGCTAGTCCCACGAATTCGGGTATACCCGGGTGTATTGAGGTTTGTGACTGTTTTCTGCCCGAGTGCATTGAGGTATTTTCCAAGCAGGGATTGAAGCATTTTATTCCCGCTGGCTGCAATACTGCACAGTATATATATATATACTGCATTACAATTCATGAATTTATGCCATCTGGTAGACACGCGAAGCATTGCAGCCTATTAAATCCTAATCATTATCATTTAACAGATCAGCCGCCCGTCAGCCAGGCATGAACCCAGGCTGGGAAGGCAAACGCAATGGGGCTTGTCAGAGGTGAGGAGCGGCGCATTCCAGGTATCTGCCAGGTACATACTGGGTATTTGCTCGAATAAAGTGTGTCGGTGCAGTAGTATAGTTACATAGTAGATGAGGTTGAAAAAAGATGTACGTCCATCAAGTTCAACCTATGCTAAATTTAGACAACAGATACTTTATCCTATATCTATACTTACTTATTGATCCAGAGGAAGGCAAACAAAAAACCCCATTAAGGGGAAAAATTAATTCCTTCCTGACTCCAAGAATTGGCAATCGGATGAATCCCTGGATCAACATCCTTTCCGTGTATACTTATTTGGTATATCCCTGTATACCTCTCCCATCTAAAAAGATGTCCAACCTTTTTTTGAACAAATCTATTGTATCTGCCATCACAGTCTCCATGGGTAATGAATTCCACATTTTAACTGCCCTTACTGTAAAGAACCCTTTCCTTTGTTGCTGGTGAAATTTCCTTTCCTCCAACCTTAAGGGATGGCCCCGAGTCCTTTGTACTGCCCGTGGGATGAATAGTTCTTTTGAAAGCTCCTTGTATTGTCCTGAATATATTTGTATATAGTTATCATATCCCCTCTTAGACGCCTCTTTTCTAATGTAAATAAATCTAATTTAGCTAGCCTCTCCTCATAAGTTAGAATGTCCATCCCCTTTATTAATTTGGTGGCTCTTCTCTGCACTCTCTCTAGTTCCATAATGTCTTTTCTTAGGATTGGTGCCCAAAATTGTACTCCATATTCAAGGTGTGGTCTTACTAATGCTTTGTAAAGGGGCATAATTATGTTTACTTCCCTTCCATCATTGCCCGTTTGATGCAAGATAAGATCTTGTTTGCCTTTGCAGCTACTGCATGACATTGGGCACTATTGCTAAGCCTGCTGTCTACAAGCACTCCTAAATCCTTCTCCATCAAGGATTCCCCCAATATATCTCCATTTAATTTGTAAGTCGCCTTTTTATTCTTGCATCCCAAATGCATAACCTTACATTTATCTGTATTAAACCTCATTTGCCATTTACCTGCCCACGTTTTCAGTCTCTCCAAGTCCCTCTGAAGAGAAATTACATCCTGCTTTGATTCTATTACCTTACACAATTTAGCATCATCAGCAAAGATGGAGACTTTGCTCTCGATCCCAACCTCAAGGTCATTAATAAACAAGTTAAAAAGCAGGGGTCCCAGTATCGATCCTTGAGGTACTCCACTCACGACTTTAGCCCAACCTGAAAAAGTTCCATTTATGACATCCCTCTGTTGTCTGTCCTTTAACCAGTTTTCAATCCAGGTGCATATATTATTACTGAGTCCAATTTTCTTAATTTTGTACACCAACCTCTTGTGTGAAGCCATATCAAAAGCCTTTGCAAAATCTAAGTAGACCACATCAACTGCATTACCCTGGTCTAAATTCCTACTTAAATCCTCAAAGAAAAAAATAAGGTTAGTTTGGCAAAATCTATCCTTCATAACTCCATGCTGACTATTACTAATAATTTTGTTTTCCATTAGGTATTCCTGAATATTATCCCGTATTAAACCTTCGAGTAGTTCCCCTACTATTGAAGTCAGGCTTACAGGTCTGTAATTCCCCGGGTGTGATCTAGCTCCCTTTTTAAATATAGGCACCACATCTGCTTTACGCCAATCTTGTGGTACTGAGCCTGTGGAAATGGAGTCATTGAATATTAAATATAATGGTTTTGCTATTACTGAGCTTAACTCCTTGAGAACTCTTGGATGTATGCCATCGGGTCCAGGTGCCTTATTTACTTTAATTTTTTCAAGTCGCTTATGAACTTCTTCCTCAGTTAACCAATTGTTCATTAATATGGAGATTGTAGCTTCCTCCTGTGGCGTTACTATTGAACTTGATTCTTCCCTGGTAAACTCAGAGGCAAAGAATTTGTTTTAATACCTCTGCTTTTTCCTTATCTCCAATAATCTGCCTACCCATCTCACACTGAAAGGGTCCTATATTTTCTTTTCTCATTTTTTTGTTATGAAGGTACTTAAAGAACTTTTTAGGGTTGACCTTACTTTCTATTGCAATCCTTTTTTCATTATCCATTTTTGCTAATTTGATTGCCCTTTTGCAATTTTTGTTACATTCCTTATAATTCTGATACGATGTCTCTGTCCCTTCTGACTTAAAGAATCTAAACGCCTTCCTTTTCTTGTCCATTTCCTCCCCTACCTGTTTATTTAGCCACATTGGTTTTGACTTATTTCTTTTATACTTATTACCCAAGGGTATACACTGATAAGTGTGCTTTTCTAACAATGTTTTAAAGACTGCCCATTTATCTTCTACATTTTTCCCTGCAAAAACATCATCCCATTGTATTACTACTAGATTAGACCTCAGTTTATTAAAATCTGCCTTTCCAAAGTTGAAAGTCTTTGTTGAACCCAAGTAATCTGTTTTTTGATAATTTATTTCAAATGAGACCATGTTATGATCACTCTTACCCAAATGTTCCAGGACTTGAATATTTGTTATTACTTCTACATTGTTTGATATGACCAAATCCATAACTGCCCCTCTCCTGGTTGGTTCCTCAATAATTTGGGTCATATAATTATCTTTAAGCACCCCCAAAAACCTGTTTCCGTTTGTTGTAACGCTAATCTCTTTGCCCCAGTCTATGTCTGGATAATTAAAATCCCCCATTATGCAAACATGACCCAGTTTTGATGCCTTCTCCATTTGCAAAAGTATTTTAACTTCCTCAATCTCACAGATATTTGGTGGTTTATAGCATATTCCCACAAACATTTTCTTTATACTTTTACCTCCACTGCTAATTTCTATCCACAAGGTCTCTACATTTTCATCATTCCCTTCATAGACATCATCCCTTATAATAGGTTTTAGATCCGGTTCAACATATAGACATACTCCACCTCCCCTTCTATTTGTTCGATCCTTCCGAAAAAGAGAATAACCCTCTAAATTAACTGTCCAGTCATGAGTTTCATCCCACCATGTTTCAGTAATGCCTATGATATCATACTGCTCCCTTGTAGCTATTAATTCAAGCTCTCCCATTTTATCTGTCAGGCTTCTTGCATTAGCAAGCATGCATTTAAGTTTTTTTTCAGCCTGTACTATTATCTTATCTGCTCCTTCCTTTCTGCTCCCACTTTTTTTAGTCTTTAGAAGTTTTCTAGTATTATCTCTATTTACTATGGGTATCTCACTACTTGTCAAACTTGCACTTGCCCCCATTCTACCTCCATACCACCTTGTATCCTCATCTATTCCATTTAGTTCATTATCTGTTTCATTCCCCTCCCCCATCCATCCTAGTTTAAAATCTCCTCCAACCTTTTTAGCATTCTCCCCCCTAGCACAGAAGATCCCTCTTCATTGAGGTGCAATCCGTCCCTAGAATATAGATGGCACCTCTCAGAAAAGTAGTCCCAGTGCTCTAAAAACCCAAACCCCTCCTTCCTACACCACTTTCTTAGCCATGCATTAACCTCCCTGATCTCTGACTGTCTCCCTGCGGTAGTGCATGGCACTGGTAGTATTTCAGAAAATACTACCTTGGAGGTCCTTGCCTTAAGCTTTTGGCCTAGATCCCTGTAATCATTTTTTAGGACCCTCCATCTTTCTCTAACTTTGTCATTGGTGCCAACGTGTACCAAGACCGCCGGGTCAATTGCAGCCCCCCCCCCCCACAATCTGTCTACCCGATCCGCAATGTGCCGAACCCGAGCACCCGGGAGACAACAAACTGTTCGGTTCATGCGGTCCCGGCAACAGATTGCCCTATCTACCTTCCTAATAATGGAGTCCCCTACCACCACAATCTTTCTTTGCATCTGAGCATCCTGAGTCCCCACTGTGCTGGAGGAACTATTCCCCTGGCTGCTAGAGGAATTAGTCTCCCCCAGCCTTGCCATTTCTGCCCCAACATTCCCAATATCTTCACTCAACATGAAAATCTATTGGGATGTGTCAGCTCAGAAGACCTGCCTCTCCCTATTGCCCCTGCTTCCCCTTCTAACTGTCACCCAGCTACCTACCTGCTCCTCACTAACAGCACCACCATCTGCACCACTAGTCGAAGCAAGGGCCTGCTCAGTGAGCTCTAATTCCCTTTCAACATTGCCAATGTCCCTCAATATTGCAAGTTGCCTCTTCAGATCAGCAATCTCTGATTCTAAAGAGACCACCCGCTCACACCTCTCACAGCGGTATGCTCCTTGGAACAGGTGCTCCAAGTGCACATACATGTGGCAAGATGTGCATTGAGTGGCATTTTCAATCCTGCTCATTCTAGCAACTATGAAGTTTAGAAGTACTAACAGTAAACTGTACTTCAATAAACTATCATATGTAGAAGCACATGCACACCGCTGGTAGGTGCTGGAGGGGGGTACTTATCTGCCGGTGCGCTGTATCCAGGGAGGTCCAGACATCCCAGAGGTACTCGAGCAAAGGAATGGAAGCAGGCACACGGTCTTTCTAAAGGTGCAGTTTATTGTGCCACCAAAGGTCCAACGTTTCGGCAAATAGATTGCCTTTATCAAGGAGAGGGCTCAATAAACTATACCTTGTTTAACCGCTTCCTTGTTCAAACTGCTTCTGGTTCTAACTGCACACACTTTAACCAACCAGCACTTCAATCAACCACACAGATCAATCAGTACACGCAAGCTCAGGATTCGTTAGAAGCCTCTGTTTAAATAGGGACACCCACCAGGTGTGATAGGTTATTAATTAACTAACCCCACCCACTGCAGGTGTGTTAGGCCATCCATCTATATATAGATCTCTACATATGTAACCCATGTTGCCACCCTCCCCCTCTGGGAAAAGGACTGAATTACTCTTTTAGTGTGGTGCTGAGGCATACCTGCTGGTTCAGGTGAGCTGAGTAGCCGCAATGGTAAGGGGCAACAGGACAGGCTTTTGGGGTCTCTGGGTTCTTGCTCATGGTTTCAGCGCCTCCAGCTGTGATGGGATCCTTGGTATATGGATGCCAGTCCCCACCACTGCACTCCTTACCCCTCCTGCCCAGGAACTGAAACCCAGGCAGAGGTATGGTGAGCAAGTAGGTTTATTGGACATGCTGCAGCAGCTCTTCATACAGCATAGTTCTTGAAGTACAACATCCCAGGACTTCAGGATGGTGCTTGCCTGATAGTATGGGGCTTTGAGTCTTGGTGGTCCTTAGGCCCGAGTTGGGCCAGATTATCCTCGCCATGGGAGAGGCTGACAGCCCATGCTCTCGCCTTAGAAGGCAGAGCAAGACTTCTCTAACTTTGCAACACCCACTGGTTATCTTCAGGAAGGGGTGGGCTCAGGGACTGTACCCACCACCAATAGGCTTACACAGGCCATGAGTCACCACCTTACTTCCATCCCTTACAAGTGGGCGAAAAGGGGGGGCCAATGACCCATAGATTAACCCATGAAGGCCCTGAACTTACTAGGGACTTACATCACAGATACACTGTGGGGGAAAGAGAGGTACTTATGGAAATACCATGTTACACATATACACACATCAGTAACTTGTGTAAAGAATAGTCGATGATTAACAACAGCCTTTTCTTTGAGCACCATTATTTGTTTTTGCTTCGCACAAATTTCTAATATGTAATTTTGTATCCTCTATTCCATGTTGGTTTAGGTTATCTTGCCTATGTACAGTATGTAATGGCTAGCCTGTTATAATCTGTGAAAATAGCGCTACGTCACTAATGAATATACTGTATAGAATAAGAAACAATTTGTGCACTAGAAACGTGACTAATAAAGGTAAGGGCTAATTAATATATCCACTTTAATGTGATATCAAGACGATAACAAACTAGCAAAACACAACATGAATAAAAATAAATCAGTGTCCAAAATATATATGTCCACAAAAAGTATGTATCAAAAAGGATTACAAGTTCAGTTTACTGACTCCTCAGGAGCAGAGAATCGTCAAACAGATGCAGCAGTAAATGCAGGTTCTTTATCCTCGCAGCTGCCTTCTCAGATAAACCAATCTGACTTATAAATCTTTAAAGAAAGAGAAAACAAAACAGAAATATAAAAGCGCAGGAGATCCTATCGTGTAGTATTATTTATTTATGGAAGTTTACAAAAACATTTAGATTTTGCACTGCCTGCCAGAGTATAAATATACACTCAGTACGAAGTAAAACACATCGGTATCCACGCATTATGCATGGTGCTGGCGTACTCCGCACAGTTTTCTGTGTGTGCTGTTGTTTCCGGCCTGATGACCTCAAGTTAAGCATATCATATTTTTATGTACCTAGGCAGTTGTGCGTAACTCCCACTGACACTAAGTACACCAAGGTATAAGCAAAATACATGTTTTATTTGCACAGCTCATGACTACTTTAGAAAAAAATATTTTCAAAGCTATTTTTTTTGACAATTAAAGGATTGTATATTTAAAGACGCCACTGAATTGGGCATACTCCAGTATTCACTATCGCAGAATGTGAACGCTGTCATTTATAAACTCATATTGTGGCATTTCAAAACAGCCATGGCTTGTGGGCAGCATCATGGCTGGAAGGAGGTTTGCTATGCAAACTGCAAATAGAATAATTCTTATTAAATCAAATAAAAAGATCTCAAACCCTACTCTGGGCCGATCTGCTGTATATTTTTTTATATTAAGTTATGCACACAATTAGAGCCATATTAGGTAATGGTTGTAAGTCAATAATGTATGTAAAATGAGTGGCTAGTTTCTGGATTCATTTACCACTGTAATTGAATCAGTTGTATGTATGTATGTATGTCTTTATTTGTATAGCGCCATAAAATGTACATAGCGCTTCACAGTAGTAATACATGTCACATAAATAACAAATATAAATAACAGATCATGGGAATAAGTGCTTCAGACATACTGTAAAAGTAACATTAAGGAAGGAGTCCCTGCTCCGAGGAGCTTACAATCTAATTGGTAGGTAGGGAGAACGTACAGAGACAGTAGGAGGGAATACTAGTAAGTGCTTCTGCAGGGGGCCAAGCTTTGTGTCATGTGTCCATGATTATCCGGTGCTACTCATATGCTTCTTTAAGCAGATGTGTCTTAAGGTGGGTCTTAAAGGTGGATAGCGAGGGGGCTAGTCGGGTATTGAGGGGAAGGGCATTCCAGAGGTGTGGGGCAGAAAGTGAGAAAGGTTTAAGGCGGGAGAGAGCTTTAGATACAAAGGGGGTAGTAAGAAGACTTCCTTGAGAAGAACGTAAGAGTCGTGATGGTGCATAGCGAGAAATTAGGGCTGAGATGTAATGAGGGGCACAAGAATGTAAAGCTTTAAAAGTGAGCAGTAGAATTGAGTGTGAGATACGCGATTTAATCGGAAGCCAGGAGAGGGATTTCAGCATGGGAGACGCTGAGACAGATTTAGGAAAGAGTAGAGTGATTCTGGCAGCAGTGTTTAGGATAGATTGTAGGGGAGACAGGTGAGAGGTAGGAAGGCCGGACAGCAGGAGGTTGCAGTAATCGAGACGTGAGAGAATGAGGGCCTGAGTCAGAGTTTTAGCAGTTGAGTAACAGAGGAAAGGGCGTATCTTTGTGATATTGCGGAGGAAAAAGCGACAAGTTTTAGAAACGTTTTGAATATGAGAGGAGAATGAGAGAGAGGAATCAAGTGTGACCCCTAGGCAGCGTGCTTGGGCTACTGGGTGAATGATCGTATTTCCAATAGCAATGTGGAAGGATGTAGTAGGGCCAGGTTTGGGAGGTAGTATAAGGAGCTCTGTTTTTGCCAAGTTAATCCAAGGTGTGCATAACATTATCGCGCACATTACTGCAGTATTCCCCACCTTCCCACAAACAATGACTCATTCCTGTATCTTCTATTTCCATTGCCAGCAAGACACTAGTCCTCCAACAGCTCTGGATATATGTCTAGACTTATTCAAAATAACAACTGATGGAAACATAGGTTACCACTTTGAAATAAAGCATACTACATTTCCTTATCTTATGTCTGTTTTTTTATTAAATTCTCTTATGTATTTGGTCCTGAGGTAAAACATTCTTATTGTTAGCAGAGGACCTACTCTTTTGGGGTTGAGCATAGTTGCTTTAAAGTTTGATGCCAGAGTCAGGATTCTGAAGTGTGCTGTCCCTTGTTGAATCCGTTTTTATTCTGCAGAAACGAAACATCTTCTTTGATAACGACATCATTACCACTTTAATGCCTTTTTTAACTGCATGGCTTAGAACAAGGATTTCCTACATAAGAGCAGAAGTGAAGAGAAATAAATTGTGGCCCTGGCTTTGAATAATGTAATTGTTGCTATTTTAATACTAGTTAACTATTTAAAAGTTAAAGTGGCAACCATTGTTTGATATCTTTACATTGATAAGGTTGGTTGTCTGCAATTTTGCAAACCGTCCACCTTCACATGGTCACGCTGTGTAAGTAAAAGTTTTTTTTACCATTACAGTATCTACTAAATGAGACCATTCATGTTTTGTTCATGAAGGTAAATGCACTATTAAAAAAAGTTACATTGTGCAAAGATTTTTTTTTTGCTGTCCAAAGACATGCACAGTAAGTCAGGACCTCGATAGTATCTCCTGTCTCTATTAATATATGTCTACAAAAGAAAATCTGAAAATAAAAACTGCTATACATCATGAAAAATAATATTAATGGTTAAGAGCACTTTTAATAATAATATAAACAACTTTATTTCATATATTGCTTTTCTCCCAATGGGAATCACTTCACAATTACAATATAGTGCGCAGTAAGCAGCATCATACATATGATTTTTTTTTACAGGCACAGTCCCTGTCCTGCAGAGCTTACAATCAATGTTTAGGGGGGGGGGCTTGAAGCACAGGGAGATATAAAGTGACTTGCCCAAGTTCACAAGGAGCTTACACTAGGATTTGAAACAGGGTTGCATGATTCAAACTCAGCATCTTTTGTTTTACAGAGTCAGTGCCTTTACACACTGTGCCACTCCTTCAGCCGATTTTGAAACAGACAGTCAAATCTTTCTTCAGGGACAAAATAACAGGAAAGGAAATATAACAGCAGAGCTAAGTTTAGTAGCACACATAATTATTTATAGAGGGAAGAGAGATAAGCATATGAAAGCCTGAAGATTGAGAAAATGTTTAAAGAGGCAATCAAGTATGCAATTTGTTTGGCAATTTTAACATTTTTTTTAAACATAGGATTGAAGCTGGGGGCCTCCGGAGCTGAACCCAGTTAATTTCTGCTTTGGGGAGCCCCTGCTTCCTGAGATACTTATCTCTGTAGGGGGTGCCGGTAGTTGCTCGGCCAGCAGAGTTCATGTTATGGAGGAGTTTCAAAGCTGCCACGCCCTGTGGTCCAATAGGATGCCGTAACATCATCAGGTTCGGCTTCCTATTGTCCCGTGTAACGTGGGGCTTTAAACATTGCAGACATACTATACTGGAACCCCTTTGAAGATTAGTAACGCGGGAAGCAAGGAGTCTCCAGAGTGGAAATTAATAGGGTTCAGCTCTGGTGACACACTGCTTCAAATCTATATACAGTAAAAAAAAATAAGAATATAAAAAAACACTTGGATTACTCCTTTAATAAGAATACAACTACTGCTTATAGAACATTACTAACTGTCCAAGATGTTTGGTGGTATCTGTGGCTACATTTTACCCAATAGATTTTATAATGATATTCTAATTTCTGTAATGAATCAGAAATTAAAATGTGAGACAGCTTTAGTTATGAAAGAACTTAGACTGGTGATGGCTGTGAGAGTCTCCGGTAGATTGTTCCAGGTTTGGGGTGCATGGTAAGAGAAGGACACAAAAAACACAAATATGACACCATCACTCCCTTATAATTACATGTAAATAATATAAGGTGGACGGTGCTAAGGGGCAAATGAACAATAGATATGAACAACAATTACTGGTAGACAACAGACCTAAGAGAGGCCAGTAGACCAGTGAGATCCCCTTATGTCAGCACTAAATAACACAGTATAGTACAATAGCTCGGTAACCCCAAATTAGGGGAAAGGACAGAACTGGAAACATCCAAAGTATGATGTACTATATAATCTAAAACCAGTTTATTATTAATTATAATATTAAAATTAAGGGAGTTAAAAAAGACTCCAGGGTACAGGACTAAGAGCCACAAAAAGTAAAGGCTTCAAGTGCTGTAATATTGTCACAGTCCCTAAAATAGGGTATTAACCTGGCTCGATAGCCACACAAAAATAGATGGATGAGCCTACTAGGATAAAGGGAGCTCCTAGGTAAACTCCCCCCTCCCATGACCACTCTACAATTGTTACTATATTAAATGATAGCCATGTTCATAATAAGTTCACCAAACATATACATCAATGTATGAATAGTCAGTAGACAACTAGTGATAACACAGTAATAGGTGTATAACTCAATGGAGAACAACTAAGAGGAGCTAAAAAATGTCAATTCCCCCTCCCTAAGTCACATATTCAGTAAGGGGTATATTGACTGTTAAACCCTGTGTAGGTAAATGTAACAGGATATGGAGAGTATGGTGGCTTGGGTGTTAAAAAGAACACCCTGTGGCGGGAGGGGTTAACCAGGCCAATAATAAAGGTATTATGCCTGACTGGTTAACCCTAAACCCTGTTGGGAGTGAAGGGGTTAAAATGTATTATCCCCATAATGTTTCCCCCTACACTAGCATTATTGTGCCTGTTTTGCAGCTCAGAAGCTAGCTGCAGTTAAAATGAATGAATGAAAATGTGCCCGTGGGGAATTGTGAGTGTCAGCTCTTCAACTCAATTGTGGTATATAACTATTGGTATAATAAAGATGTATGTGGTTTTACTGTTCCAGGAGTGCCAGCCAGTGGGGATGTGCAGGGCGTGAGTTTCAGGGGTGACTTTACGGTAAAATGTTGTCAGGGTGTGTTTGGGTAGATGGGGGCCACTCTTGTGGGTTACACCGAAACATTTACTCAGGAATCCCCCCAGATTCCTGAGGACATGATTAACACAGATCATGGACAAAATCCCCCCTAGAACGCAGTTTACAGCTCACAGCCAAATCCCCCTGCATCAGCACAAACCAGGGCAGTAAAACTGGGCAGGGAACTGGGTTACATTCCAGGTCCCGGGATATGCCCGAACCCCAGGACCCAGTGAAGGGTTCCGTAACTCTCTCACCAGGGATAAGGTGGAGAGAGTTGTAGGGGTTAAATTTTGAGTAAAGCGTAATACATTTTGAGTTAAGCGTACTGCAGTCATCTGCTGGCTGCAGTCCTGTGCATGTGTATCAGACTGAGGTTTGTTTTATTAACAATGGAGACAAGGGCATAATGAATATACGCAACCTTACACCGGGTCCCTAGGATAAAAGGGACATGACACAAGTTATGCCCAGGTACCCTGAGTCCAGGATAAAGGGTTCAGGGGGAAATCATATAACGGGTTAAATGTATGAATTATTCTTGCTGTCCACTTCCCCTCACGGTTAGTGTACCTTCCCCTCTGCATGCTGGTTTCACCTGGGTGTCTTGAGGCTTTTTATATATATTAGCTTTCTTGCATCGCTGGTCTTTCTGTGCCCCACATGATGTGTTCTCATATGGGATCCTCTCTTTGGGGTGTTCCCACTCACGTGGTAATTTCTATGCTTGTGGGATTGTTTAGGGTTTGTTTTTTGTATATTGTATTCATCGTTCACTGTCGTGTGGTCTTGTGTGAAGACCATTTATGTAGCATATATGTGCTGTGTAGTCCCTATATTGGGCTATATTTATTGTATTAAAATTTCATTTTAGTAATCCTGCGGTGCACTTCACGTACCTTGTTTTCTTAAATGTATGAATTATGTTAACAATATTTTTAACTAAGGGGGAGAAGAGATGGGGTTTTAACCATCCCCCAAGATTTATAAGTTAGGTTTTTGAAGTAATGTCATAGGAAGTCAGATAAACAACCCATTTGCATAGGAAGCAGGGGGTGCTTCAAAGAGCCATTTGTCCAAGAGGTGTTAAACCTTAGCCTGGGCTTTGAAATGATTCGCAGGATTCAAAGGTGTTAACTTTTGGTAACAGAAAGGGGAAACAGGAAGAAAATTGCACTGTACCATCTGTTAGATTGTCCCTATACCCAGACGGAGCGGCATTCCTGTAGCAAGCAGGAAGGCATATGCTAAGTGGCAAGTGGCCAGTGGGGGGAAGATGACATTTTTTTGCACATGCTCTGTCACTTTTCTGAGACCAGAGAGCCAGGATTTATCCACCTGGCAAAAGTATGTGAGTGGCCAGGGAGAAATTCCCACGCAGTGATTCGCTGCAGACTGAAAAGATGGGACAAGTCCTGCGGATGCGCGGCATCTTGCGCATGCGCAATCGCTCCCAAGATGGCAGAGGCCTGCAAGGGAAACCACCGGTAGCCTCCGGCAACGCAGTCACCTACGCAACCTTCCCGACACCGCCGGTACCTGCCCCCTGCCTCTGCTGCCTTGTGCTCCAGGAGGTAAGGTGCAACAGGGACCTGGGTTATATACAGTTACTGTATAAGTCTGATCCATTATTGATGAGACAAAGATATTTTGGCAAAGGGCCAAATCTTGCACAGACTTCCTTATAAATAGCAAAAAAAGAAACAAAATAACTGTGTTTCCATGCCTACTGCATCCAATGCCAGGGTTAGAAAATATTCACACATAATATAGGCCATTAAACCTTAGCTGCAACATAAACCTGGGCTAATCTTCAATAAATCAAAGGCATCACCCTGGAGAAGGTGGCAGAATACGAGGGCACATACTGTTTTTTTTTCTAGTTTACTCGCTTTCTCTAAGATCCCTTACATAAATAGTTTTAAAACAGCTTTTATCTTTCCACAAGAATGAATTAGCACCTTCTTTGTCAGAAGGGCCTGAAACCAATTGCTCTGAAATGTGTGGCAAACCCCACTGTGTTAACTGTATATTAAATATATTATTAATAGTAATGTACAAGAGACCAAACTAGAAAATACATTTTTTTTCTTAATTTGAATGAATAACAATTGGAGGATCATCACAACCACTTTCGTGAAATGAAATGACAGTGAGGCATTGCTGTACTGTACCTTACTTGTCGTTTCTATGTCTGGTTTTATTTGTGCAATTAAGATGTAGTAACCTAAGATTAGAGGAAGTATGTTGGAGTAGCACACCATTGCTTATAAAGAATGTTATTAATTTTTTTCCTCCTTGGTGCTCACCCTCTGTTGACCCCGGCGTCTCAAAACTGGATCCACATCAATATAGTAGATATTGAAGGTAGCGGAAGCCCACAGGAGACTTCTAGTGGAGTTCAAAAACTTCTGCTGTATTTAGTACATCAGAGTAGATATATATACTGTGACCTTTGGACTTCTACCTTCTATACCCCTGAACCCCGGCACCGCATAATGACTCTCCGATCTTTCCAATTCCTAGACCACGGCAAGTACTCGACCATTCTGACTTATCCTACCCTGACCCAGCTACACGACTACCACTCTGCACTCGGGACGTGGCTGCCCAGTTGTAGATCGGTTGTTACCAACATCCCCACCTCAGCCTTGCGGTCCTGTCTTGTTTGTGGTGAGCACACATTATTGGTGTATTGAGGGTATTGTGTGGGTAGTGTGGGGGATGGAGATAATGTGGGGAAAGGGAAGTATTGTGGGGGAGGAGGGTATTGTGTTGGTATTATGGGGGAGTATTGTGTGTGTATTGTAGGGGAGATTGGTATTGTGAGTGTACAGTGTGTTTTGTCAGAGGGGTTATTGTGTGTATTATAGTGGAAAGGAAGAGGTGGGGGAGAAAGAGAGGGAGAGAAGAGAGAAGAGGAAGGAGAGAGAGAGAGAGATAGGAGGGAGAGAGACAGTCCCTTCCCCCCCCCCACCCTCCTGCTCTTAGGGCGACTTACCGGGTTTCTGTTTCCTCTTTTCTAGAGACTTCTCTGGATCATGAGGGAGAGAGAGAGGGGATGAGGAGAAATTGAGAGAGGGCATGGGGGGAGAACGAGTGAGGGAATGGATATCTGGATAGTTAATAGCAAATCAAATGAAGAAAGGCGCATCTTCATTGATATCAAAGAAATAGAATATGACATCATAATAAAAGATCATAGCAAGTTGTTAAACAAAACCACAACATAATTGCTCTTCGCATATATGTTTCGTGCTGGCAAGTGGTACATTTTGATTACGAGTGCTGAGGCAGACACAAATCAAAAACAACTCCCTTATTATTCCAAAAACGTAAAACAAAATAAAAGTTAGAATAGAATTATTGGTACCTACTCCCTATGTGCGCGAATCGACCTTTTGTTTTTTCCCATTAAACTGTGATAGAGTTGATCGGGGCACTACCGCATGCAATTTCCCACTGACTTCAAATCAAGTTTCTGTGCATTTGCTCTGATCGGTACTATCACAGTTTATGAATAGCTCTCTTTGAGAAGTAAATAGATATTTCAACAATAAAGTAGCCTATACATACTGTACAGATGTATCAAGTATGTGGCATTTGTTTTTTAAATGAAGAATAAGCCAAGTAATAATTAACTTCAATTTGTTTGCAAGGACAATTAGAAGATTATGATGAATTACTTGCAAGAGCAATTTAAGTAAGACGTCCCTGAGATCTTCTTCATGACTAGTGTCTGCAAATGTACCTTACACGATGACAATTTCTTTGTACTGTATGCCAGTGTAGAAAATGACTTGTAAACAAATACACAAATCAAATCACCTGCCTGCCAGTACTTGCATTATAAAAATTAACCTGAATTAATGTTGTTTACAAAGAAAGTTTCTCATCAGTTGACATACTGTAGGCATTGTTGGCAGTCAGAGTAATATTTGAAAACCCTCTGTCTAAATAAAAACAATGTATAGGCACTGTAACAGTGGCAAGCCTGTTACCGACAATTTGGACTGGTAGGTGTCGGCCAGTAAACAGTTAATCCCTGCCTAGGGGAGACAGGAGGATTAATGAGCCCAGTTGGGCCTGCTAGGGTTTAAAAGGCAGGAAGCATACAGTCCACTGTTTGCTCTTCCTGGCCTGCAGAGGAACACTGGGCTTGATATGTATACGCACCGGAAGCAAGCTTGGCCCAGTTTCTGGTTCGCTGTGCGCTGACATCAGCGCACCAGCAGTGGAAGCTTGGCGACGTGGGACAAAGGTCATGCAGGCAGCTGAAAGATGGGGCCCGGCTGCAACCGGCAGCAGAGCCTGGCTACAGGTCAGGGGAAATGTACAGCGCCGGCCAGCCGGGCGACCCCCCCCCCCCCCAGCCAGCGGACCCTAGCCCTGACCCAAGGGAAGTGTGTATTTTTATATGTCTTGGGGGTATTTTTATATATATTGGGGGGCTTGGGGGTATTTTTATATATATTGGGGGACTTGAGGGAATTTTTATATGTATTAAGGGGCTTGGGGGTATTTGTATATGGGTTGGGGGCTTGGGGGAGTTTGTATATGTATTGGGGGGCTTGGGGAAATTTTTTAAGGTATTGGGGGGCTTGGAGAATTTGAATATGTATTGGGGGCTTGGGGGTATTTTTATATGTATTGGGGAGCTTGGGGTAGTTTTATATGTATTGGAAGCTTGGGGTATTGTTATATGTATTGGGGGGCTTGGGGTATATTTATATGTATTGGGGTGCTTGGTGGTATTTGTATATGTATTGAGGGGCTTGGGGGTATTTTTATATGTATTGGGGGGCTTGGGGTATTTTTATATGCATGGGGGGGGCTTGGGGAAATTTTTATATGTATTGGGGGGCTTGGGGGAATTTGAATATGTATTGGGAGCTTGGGGGTATTTTTATATGTATTGGGGAGCTTGGGGTATTTTTATATGTATTGGGGGGCTTGGGGGTATTTTTTATATGTATTGGGGAGGGTTGTTTTTTTTATATGTATTGTTTTTATTTTTTTTAATGGATTGTTCTCATTTTTAAATGTATTGGGGTCTTTTGTAGATGTATTGGGGTATTGGGGTCTTTTTTTTATGCATTGGGGTATTTTTTTTGATGCATTGTGGTTATATATATATATATATATATATCTACTATATATTTCTGAAAGCACTGTATGTCTGTGTCCCTAGCGGCAATCTCATTGGTCCCTTGGCCCGCCCGCCCCCGCACACCTCTCATTGGGCTCACACACTCACACCACCCCCTTGGCCCGCCCCCCACATCTCTCATTGGCCTGAGGCGGAGTGACGGGCCAAAGGTCCAAAAAAAAAAAAAAACACACACACATATCTCTGTCCTCTCCCCCCCATCACACTCACCTCCCCCCCTCCCCGGTGCTCACCTCCCTCCCGCTCCACTCCCTCCCCGGGGGGGGGCACACGCGCCCACCTAAGACGCGCCCGGAAGCTGCTCCACTCCCGCACTCACCTCCCTCCCGCTCCCGCACTCACCTCCCGCTCCACTCCCGCACTCACCTCCCTCCCGCACTCACCTCCCGCTCCACTCCCGCACTCACCTCCCTCCCGCTACACACCACTCCCTCCCGCTACACACCACTCCCTCCCGCTCCATTCCCTCCCCGGCGGGGGAACAGGCAGGCTGCCACGCGGCGCCTAAGATGGCGGACCCCCTTCCTCCCTCGCGCTCCATTCCCTCCCGCTCCACTCCCTCCCGCTCCACTCACGTCCCTCCCGCTCCATTCCCTCGCGCTCCATTCACCTCCCTCCCGCTCCATTCCCTCCCGCTCCACTCACCTCCCTCCCGCTCCATTCCCTCCCGCTCCACTCACCTCCCTCCCGCTCCATTCCCTCGCGCTCCATTCCCTCCCGCTCCACTCACCTCCCTCCCGCTCCACTCCGTCCCCGGCGGGGGAACAGGCTGCCACGCGGCGCGTAAGATGGCGGACCCCCTTGCTCCCTCGCGGCGCCGAGTGAGAAGATGGCGGCGGCTGGAAGTACAGGTAGGTGTCGCTCCCCCACCTCCCCCCCACCTGCGGCGCCGCACGAAACTGGGAAAGGGCGCATCACGGGACTGAGGAGTGTGTGTGTGTGTATGTGTGTGTGTGTGTGTGTGTGTGTGACTGCCCCCCCCTCCTGTCCACTGCCCCCCCCTCCTGTCTACTGCCCCCCCCTCCTGTCCACTGCCCCCCCTCCTGTCCACAGCCCCCCTCTCCTGTACACAGCCCCCCTCCTGTGTACACAGCCCCCCCCTCCTGTCCACTGCCCCCCCCTCCTGTCCACTGCCCCCCCCTCCTGTCCACTGCCCCCCCTCCTGTCCACTGCCCCCCCCTCCTGTCCACTGCCCCCCCCTCCTGTCCACTGCCCCCCCCTCCTGTCCACTGCCCCCCCCTCCTGTCCACTGCCCCCCCTCCTGTCCACTGCCCCCCCTCCTGTCCACTGCCCCCCCCTCCTGTCCACTGCCCCCCCCCTCCTGTCCACAGCCGCCCCCCTCCTGTCCACTGCCCCCCCCTCCTGTCCACTGCCCCCCCCCTCCTGTCCACTGCCCCCCCCCTCCTGTCCACTGCCCCCCCCTCCTGTCCACTGCCCCCCCCTCCTGTCCACTGCCCCCCCTCCTGTCCACTGCCCCCCCCCTCCTGTCCACTGCCCCCCCTCCTGTCCACTGCCCCCCCTCCTGTCCATTGCCCCCCCCTCCTGTCCACTGCCCCCCCCCTCCTGTCCACTGCCCCCCCTCCTGTCCACTGCCCCCCCTCCTGTCCACTGCCCCCCTTCCTGTCCACTGCCCCCCCCTCCTGTCCACTGCCCCACCCTCCTGTCCACTGCCCCCCTCCTGTCCACTGCCCCCCCTCCTGTCCACTGCCCCCCCCTCCTGTCCACTGCCCCCCCCTCCTGTCCACTGCCCCCCCCTCCTGTCCACTGCCCCCCCCCCTCCTGTCCACTGCCCCCCCCCTCCTGTCCACTGCCCCCCCCTCCTGTCCACTGTCCCCCCTCCTGTCCTTCCCCCCCCACGCTCCCCTTCCCCCCTCCGCTCCCCTTTCCCCCCCCCTCCGCTCCCTTTCCCCCCCCCTCCGCTCCCCTTTCCCCCCCCCTCCGCTCCCCTTTCCCCCCCCCTCCGCTCCCCTTTCCCCCCCCCTCCGCTCCCCTTTCCCCCCCCCCCTCCGCTCCCCTTTCCCCCCCCCTCCGCTCCCCTTTCCCCCCCCCTCCGCTCCCCTTTCCCCCCCCTCCGCACCCCTTTCCCCCCCCCCTCTGCTCCCCTTTCCCCCCCCTCTGCTCCCCTTTCCCCCCCCTCCGCTCCCCTTTCCCCCCCCCCCCTCCGCTCCCCTTCCCCCCCCCTCCGCTCCCCTTTCCCCCCCCTCCGCTCCCCCCCCCCCCTCCGCTCCCCTCCACCCCTCCGCTCCCCTCCACCCCTCCGCTCCCCTCCACCCCTCCGCTCCCCTCCACCCCTCCGCTCCCCTCCACCCCTTTCCCCTCCCACACTTCCACCCCTTCCCCCCTCCTCTAACCCTTCCCCCCCCTCCTCTAACCCTTCCCCCCCTCCCCTAACCCTTCCCCCCTCCACCCCTTCCCCCCTCCTCCACCCCTTGCCCCCCTCCTCCACCCCTTGCCCCCCTCCTCCACCCCTTGCCCCCCTCCTCCACCCCTCGCCGCCCTCCACCACCCCCGCCGCCCTTCGCCTTCCTGCCCGCCTCCCCACCCCCGCCTCTGCCTTTCACCCGCCCTTACTCCGGCCGCCTCTGCCTTTCACCCACTGCCTCACAGCCGCTGCATGCACTCAACAGACACCCGCCACACTCGACACATACCTGCCGCCACACACACCTGCTGCCTCCCGCCCCTACGCACCGACATCACTGACCCACCGCCTCACACCCTAGCAGGACCCCCACTCACACACAGCACTCACAACCCACGCGCCACCCGCCGCCTCACACCCTAGCAGGACCCCCACTCACAGACAGCGCTCACAACCCACGTGCCACCCACCGCCTCACACCCTAGCAGGACCCCCACTCACAGACAGCACTCACAACCCACGCGCCACCCGCCGCCTCACACCGTAGCAGGACACCCACTCGCAGACAGCACTCACAACCCACGCGCCACCCGCCGCATCACACCCTAGCAGGACACCCACTCGCAGACAGCACTCACAACCCACGCGCCACCCGCCACCTCACACCCTAGCAGGACCCACACTCACAGACAGCACTCACAACCCACGCGCCACCCGCCGCCTCACACCCTAGCAGGACACACGCCTCACATTTTTACATCACTTATGGCACCAAAATATACATTGTACTGTGGTGTGGTTACAATAAACCATTTTTATACAACATCGTATTCATTTTCTTCCATCTTTCTTTTCAATATTATTATCCAACCTTTACAACAAACAGTCACCTATTGTTCCACAATTTATAAATAATACTACCTATTACGCATTTACATCCCGGGCAACGCCGGGTCTCTCAGCTAGTATATATATATTGGAGAAACAAGAGAAAAAGCGCCCGATCCATGTGTAAAATCTGGTAACAAAGTTTTAATAAAACATCACAAGACAAATGCTCACTCACAATTTATCAATGCAAATTAAGCATTGTATGGGTAAACCCATGCGCCAACAAGTAGCTGCTCTTGGGCACGTGGTTTCAAGGAGCTACGTTTGGTGGAATAGCTCATGCGTCTGCTGCCAGGAGATGGAGGACGTACCCTGAGCCACACACAGCATCTAATGCTGGAACAACAGACTGTATTTACACAGGTTATTAAGAATTTATATTAGCGTTAGGGACCCCTGATATGTGGCTGTCGTGGGGTTGGCTCAGGGGCTTACAACAATTTTGGCCAAAAATGTCAAACTAAAAGACCATTTTACTTATTAGATATTTATACATATATATTTAGGCACTGTACCGTGTATGAGTCTCACTGGATGTGCTAAAACTGAGCTTTGTCTGTGTTTTATGTTCTGTCTCTGGTTTTAAATATATATTGCCATGCTCAGTAGCACTCCTCTGTGACACTCATATGCTTATATATATGTTGTGGTCATTTTGGGGGTTCAATAAGAGCTTGTTAGGTGTCCAGTATGTTGTACAACAGACTGTATACCTGAATTTCCAGAGGGAAATCTTACTGTGATGCACCGGTAGCAGTGAGGTCTGATGTACTGAAGTAAACATTCGGCGAGCAGCTACTTCCTTCCATGGGTTACACCTGACCTTATAGCACTCTACCAGTTCAGGGATGCCTTGTGGAAAAGCTACAAAGTAACTGGCACTACCAAGGATCTCAATCACTACAGATGCCTGCGGAACGTGTGCACAAGCCAAACAAGGTATGCAAAAGCACAATATTACTCTGACAATCTCCACCAAAATACATCAAACCCAGCTAACTTCTGGAAGGTTATCAACAATATATTCCAGGCTCCTAACCATCAACAACCAAGTAATATCACTAAGGGGGATATTACTCTGACAAACCCCACTGACATTGCAAATGCATTCAATGATTACTTTGTGGGGTGTGCCACTAACTTATTAGCGAAACGTAGCACAAACCCCAAACCTGAATCTCATCCTGGGAGTACCCCTATAGTCCCACCCCCTCCCAACACTGCCCACAATTTTCAATTTAGCCCAGTATCTGAAGAGGAGATTACACAAGCGCTCCTCAAACTAAAACTAAGCAGCCAATGTGGACTCGACTTACTACAATCTAGGTTCCTACGACTTGTTGCCCCAGCCATTGCCAAACCAATTGCGTCCATAGTCAACTCTATCCTGTCTGCAGACCATATCCCTAAGACCTGGAAAACTGCCAGAGTTGTCCCAATCTTCAAAAGTGGGGACAAAAACACTGTCTCAAACTACAGGCCAATCTCTCTTCTCCCAATACTATCCAAAGTCATGGAAAAATGTGTTCACTCCCAATTAAGCGATTTCTACATCAAGACAAATTTCCCTAGCCAATTCCAGTCTGGGTTTCGTCCCAAACACTCCACCGTAACTACCCTGCTAAAAGTTTGCAATGAAATCCAGTGTGGAATGGAACGGGGACAGCTCATTGGTGCAGTATTCCTAGATTTTGCAAAGGCTTTTGACACAGTTGATCATGTTATCCTGCTTAACAAACTCCAGAGCTCTGGAATAGGGAAACATGCTTTAAACTGGTTTCAGTCCTACCTATCAGGAAGATCCCAACATGTGTCCATCTCAGGCTCTAACTCCAACCCCCTGGATATCACCTGTGGTGTCCCGCAAGGCTCTGTTCTGGGGCCCCTACTCTTCTCAGTGTTCATTAATGATCTTCCCACAGCTTGTAAGGAAGCCTCAATACACATGTATGCAGATGACACAATCCTGTATGCACACAGCCATAGCCTCTCTGACCTTCAACACATACTTCAGTCTGACTTTTTGAGACTCGAAAACTGGATTTCCCAAAACAAACTGTTTTTAAACACTGATAAGACTGTAACAATGGTATTTGGGACCAAGACTAAATTTGTAAAGCTTCCAGTGACTGAGCACCTGATTTTAAATACCTGGGCTTATGGTTTGACTCCCACCTAACATTCGGGATGCACATTGATACCCTGACAACCAAGACCTATGCCAAACTAGGGGTACTTTACAGGAACAAATCCTCCCTAAGTCTCCTGGTCAGAAAGCGTATTGCACAGCAGATGCTAATGCCTATTATTGACTATGGAGACATAGTATATGGCTCGGCTCCTCAAACCCACCTTAGCAAACTTGACACCCTCTACAATTCAATTTGTCGTTTTGTTCTCCAATGCAACTACAACACACATCACTGCGAAATGCTCAAAGAACTAGATTGGTCATCACTAGAGTCTAGGCGCAAAGTTCACCTTTCCTGTCTCACCCTCAAATACTTTCTGGGCAAGCTACCCAGCTACCTGAACAAGCTCCTCACCCCTACCACATGCAGCCCCTATCACCTGAGATCCTACTCTAAAAGACTATTCATGGTCCCAAGACTCAACAAAGTATCCGGACGTTCCTCCTTCTCCTTCCGTGCACCCCAAAACTGGAACAACCTACCAGAGACTCTCATATCCACCACCAGCTTAAGTTCTTTCAAATCTAAGGCTGTCTCACACTTTAATCTGGTCTGTAACTGTTTCATACGCTCATAATATATATTTTCTTTAACTGTGCACGCAATGTCTTGTATATAATGTATACCTTGTTCATTTATGTAACTGTATTTGTAACCATTGTGACAAACGGCTTACTCCGGGGCTCCGCTGCTTGTCCGGGACGGTTAGAACACGGTCTTTTGGGGTAGGTTAAATGAGGAGGCGTCACGTACTGTTCCTTTAAACAGGCTGTGCCTGGTTTATTCAGTCCCAGGCACTGAGACTGCCACAGTGCATACAACAAAACACATCAAAACAAAAGCTGCTCACCTGAGCGATAACTTACACTGGCGACACACTTTATTCGAGCACGGCTAGTCCCGCGAATTCGGGTATACTCGGGTGTATTCAGGTTTCTGATATTTTTCAGCCAGAGTGCATTGCGTTATTTTTCCGGCAGGAATTTAAGCTTTTTATTCCGGCTGGTTACAATACTGCAATGCCGTCAAAATACACATGGTGGCGCTTGCGAGCTATTCTCTGTGAAGCCGTCCCCTATAATGAATTGTAATGCAGTATATATATATATATATATATATATATATATATATATATATATATACTGTATAACAACAACCCCTGTAAGCCCTAACATACAGTACTGTACTGTACTGTATATGCACATACATAAATGATACTACAGTACTGTATGGGCGGCGGGGGCGAGATGTGTTTGCAGCAGAGAGAGATCCGCTGCTCTCTCTCTGCGCAAACATCCACACATTAAAAATTATTTGAAATACATTTTTATTGATAGTGTAGATGTGCAGGGGGTCTCCGGAGCTGAACCGCGGTGGTTTTAGGTCTGGGGACCCCGTGCCCCCCGAGATACAGGCCCCTTTAGGGGGTGCCGGTATCCAGCTCTGCGTTAAAAGCCCCGATCACGTGACCGCGGCCTGTAAACCAAGCAGAGCAGAGGGATACCGGCACCCCCTAAAGGGGCCTGTATCTCGGGGGGCACGGGGTCCCCAGACCTGAAACCTGTGCGCTTCTGCTCTGGAGACCCCCTGCACATGTACACTATCAATAAAACACATACAATATACAGTATAAATAAACACTCGTTCTTTACCTTAGCGTCTATGCGCTATGGTAAAGAAGCATCATTTCTGTATTTTAATAATATTGTACAGTGAGCAGGGGGTTCCCTGAGCCAGAAATTAATGCTCAGGGAACCCCCCTGCTCCTGATCAATATTATTAAAAATACGGAAAATGCTGCGTCATTACCATAGCGGATAGCCGCTAAGGCAATGAAGGGGTTAACCCACCGTGCCCGCTTTATTGTGTGTAGTGGGGATGGGTGAGGGGGGTATTTGGCCCTTGGTGTGAGTTTAGGACTTGCGGGAGGGGGGGGGGGGTTGCGGGTGCACTTAACCCCTTCACGATCGTAGCAGTTAATACCGCTACGGTCATGAAGGGGTTAAGCCCTCCCGCTACCCCACCCCCCCCCCCCCCCCCCCGCAAGCCCTCCCCAACCATCGTTGGGGCGAATACCCCATTCACCCACCCTCCCGCTACCCACAATAAAAAAAATACACACACACAGCAGCCGCCAAAAAATAAATAAATAAATGACAATAAATACATTGGAAATACATTTTTATTGATAGTGTAGATGTGCAGGGGGTCTCCGGAGCTGAACCGCGGTGGTTTTAGGTCTGGGGACCCCGTGCCCCCCGAGATACAGGCCCCTTTAGGGGGTGCCGGTAGCCCTCTGCTTGGTTTAAAGGTCCCGATCACGTGATCGCGGCCTGTAAACCAAGCAGAGCAGAGGGATACCGGCACCCCCTAAAGGGGCCTGTATCTCGGGGGGCACGGGGTCCCCAGACCTAAAACCACCGCGGTTCAGCTCCGGAGACCCCCTGCACATGTACACTATCAATAAAAATGTATTTCAAATGTATTTATTGTCATTTATTTATTTATTTATTTATATTTATTTATTAATTGTGCTGCTGCTGCTGCAAGTCGTAAACTCACACCAAGGGCCAAACACCCCCCTCAACCCCAATAAAAAAAATTCACGCACAGCAGCCCCACAATTAATAAATAAATCTAAATAAATAAATAAATAAAATCTATGTAAAACCCCCTCCCCCTATTCTCGCTTTTAAAACGCCCTGCCTTCTCTCTAATCTATGTAAAAAAAACCTCCCCCTATCCCCCTATCCCCCTATTGTGTGTGTGCGTTAAGCTTCCCTGCAAGCTATGTAAAAAAAACCTCCCCCTATTGTGTGTGTGTTTAAATCTGTCTGGCCTGTGTTTCTGAGTGCTGAGTGCTCTGCGTTTAAAGGTCCCGATCACGTGATCGCGGCCTGTAAACCAAGCAGAGCAGAGGGATACCGGCACCCCCTAAAGGGGCCTGTATCTCGGGGGGCACGGGGTCCCCAGACCTGAAACCTGTGCGCTTCAGCTCCGGAGACCCCCTGCACATGTACACTATCAATAAAAATGTATTTCAAATGTATTTATTGTCATTTATTTATTTATTTATTTATATTTATTTATTAATTGTGCTGCTGCTGCTGCAAGTCGTAAACTCACACCAAGGGCCAAACACCCCCCTCACCCCCAATAAAAAAAATTCACGCACAGCAGCCCCACAATTAATAAATAAATCTAAATAAATAAATAAATAAAATCTATGTAAAACCCCCTCCCCCTATTCTCGCTTTTAAAACGCCCTGCCTTCTCTCTAATCTATGTAAAAAAAACCTCCCCCTATCCCCCTATCCCCCTATTGTGTGTGTGCGTTAAGCTTCCCTGCAAGCTATGTAAAAAAAACCTCCCCCTATTGTGTGTGTGTTTAAATCTGTCTGGCCTGTGTTTCTGAGTGCTGAGTGCTCTGCGTTTAACCAAGCAGAGCAGAGGGATACCGGCACCCCCTAAAGGGGCCTGTATCTCGGGGGGCACGGGGTCCCCAGACCTAAAACCACCGCGGTTCAGCTCCGGAGACCCCCTGCACATGTACACTATCAATAAAAATGTATTTCAAATGTATTTATTGTCATTTATTTATTTATTTATTTATATTTATTTATTAATTGTGCTGCTGCTGCTGCAAGTCGTAAACTCACACCAAGGGCCAAACACCCCCCTCACCCCCAATAAAAAAAATTCACGCACAGCAGCCCCACAATTAATAAATAAATCTAAATAAATAAATAAATAAAGACATGAAGAGAAATAAATATATACTGTACAGTATATACACTGTATATATATATATATATATATATATATATATATATATATATATATATATATATATATATATATATATATATATATATATATATATACAGTATACATATATACACTGTGTATATATACTGTATATATATATATATATATATATATATATATATATATATATATATATATATATATATACATACTGTATGTGAGTGAAAAGAGAAAAAAGTAACCCGTATGGGAGCACTCAGGTATGCAATTGATATATTTGTTTATTTATTTGACACAGTGCAAAAAGGGATGAATAAACAGTACATGATTTAAAAACACTTAAAAAAGAGGCATGGACCCTTAAACACTAATGAACAGCACTAGGGAACGACACACACTGTCAACCCTAAACATGAAAAGGATAGTGACTCAAAAAACACTAGGGAGAATCAAAGTGAATCACAATACAGTAGGTTACTGGGTTTAAAGGCACCTACAGTATACAACGCTAAGGATAATGCACACTACAATACCAAAAAGTATTTTAACCAAGCAAGTAAACCAAAATCAATATATACTGTAAGTAACAACCAGAAAAGACAATTTAAAACCAAACTAACCCTTACAATACCAAGGATTACATCTATCTAATTGTAAAAAACCTTATACAGTACATTATACACAGCATTGTTTAAAAACCCCTTCCCCCCTAATGTTTGTGTTAAGCAGATTACACTGAAGGGAGAGAGATATAAAGGCCTAAAGCCCCTTCCCCCCCTAATGTTTCTGTTAAGTAGATTACACTGAAGGGAGAGAGATATAAAGGCCTAAAGCCCCTTCCCCCCTAATGTTTGTGTTAAACAGATTACACTGAAGGGAGAGAGATATAAAGGCCTAAAGCCCCTTCCCCCCCTAATGTTTCTGTTAAGTAGATTATACTGAAGGGAGAGAGATATAAAGGCCTAAAGCCCCTTCCCCCCTAATGTTTGTGTTAAGCAGATTACACTGAAGGGAGAGAGATATAAAGGCCTAAAGCCCCTTCCCCCCCTAATGTTTCTGTTAAGTAGATTACACTGAAGGGAGAGAGATATAAAGGCCTAAAGCCTTACCTGCATTGGTAAACCCTCCCTGCATTGGTAAACCCTCCCTGCATTGATGTCGTGTAGTGTACAGTACAGTATGTAAATGTGGGGAGGAGGGGGGCCCAATGTGCATAATGTACTGTGAGGTCTAACCACCCTCACCCCCTACCCACATACTGTACCGTTACCCCCCCCCCCCCCCCCATCCTGGCCATGGCCCCTCACGCACAGCAGCTCCACAATTAATAAATAAATCTAAATAAATACAGTACATGAAGAGAAATAAATATATACTTTATATATAAATGTGAGTTTATAACTAAAATAAAGAATATTATTTCTAGGGGCCCTAGAACAGAAGTTCCCACGCCAATTTCGCGCTCATTGCTCTTTTTTTTGCTCTTTTTTTACAATGTTGCTGGTCTTGCGGCTTTGCAGTATGCAAGCAAAAAGCGCAGTGTATGAAGTCTGGGTGAGCGCTTTCCACATTTGATGCCTACGGCACCTTCCCATTTCTACACACTTCAATACCTGCACAGTTGGTAGCGCTTTCCATCCCAGCTACCATTCTGGATTTTCACCTCTCACAGGCCATTCTTGCCCGAGTCTGTCCTATCAGACAGGGGCATTAACCTGTATCCACACCACCTGGACAATTTCTCTCTGTCAGAGACTTGTGCTATTTATTTTATATATTTTTGTGTAATTATTCATGCAAATTTATGCTCATTTCATATGTGGTTTTCAACATAAAGTGGCTGCTGGGCCTGATCCTAACTCATACAGTATACAGTAGCGCTTCCCTGTTTGTTAGTTTATTGCAAGCAAAAAGCAGTTTGTAGTACTGAGTGTGAGATAAATTACTGTATTTATCAGTGTTGTTCAAAGAGAGTTGATCAGAAGGATTCCCCTTATATACAGTACGTAGAATTAATAAAATTGTATTATTTTCCGATATCCGCAGTGATTCTGGTCAACCTGACAGATTTTTAGTAATACAGTATACTGTACTGCAAGACCATGTGTTGTCTACCTTTTACTACAGTATACTGTACTGTATGAATGACAATAGAGTGCTGTATACTTTATAAGGGGAATCCTTCTGATCAATTCTCTTTGATCAATACTGATAAATACAGTATCATATTTATACCCCTTTAGCACCTGTCGTTCCATCCTATGCACCCATTTACTGTACAATGGTGATTGCGGTCGTATTCACGTACTTTATGTGAGATAAATTAACCAGTTCTTTTATTGCTGAAGTCGCCACAAAATACTTTTATTTACAAATACAGTACAATACAATGGTGAAACATTTCAAGTTAACAGCAATTCAAAACATCAACACACAATAATACATACTTTACAGTACTGTATACTGTACTAGTATATTTGGGCCTTGTCTTTGGGGGTTTATTAATGCAATTATTAGGGTGACCTGGCGTTGGAAATACTGACACAGTACAATCCTACAGTACAGCTACACCACCCACCCCCTCCCTTAGAGTTTTTAATCCCTCCCTGGCCAAGCATCAATCGTCTGGCTAATCCAATCCAAGCCATTGTTTTGTTAAACTGGCCCTGGGCTGTTCAGAACAGCCACTGCTTCTAAATTACTGAAAATATACAGGATAAATATACAGTGATGTGAAATAATCCTTTCTGTGTGTCTGAGAGTGTTGAAAGTCACCAGGTCCTCATCTAGTAGAGTACATTCTCGAATACCTTTAGAATAAAAATACAGTATATATAAATATACAGTATAAATATTGCACAGTATACTGTAATGTTAAATAACCCATCCTGTTCTTTTTCCCTTCATACTGTAACAGTATCCTCATTGTGTCTGCGGTACAGTAGTTCATTGAGAGAGGAGAGGTTTTGTGTACATCATTACTGCTGTTTATATACTGTACATTTGACTGCACAAGCAGATTTGACGAACACAAGGCCCCCCCTCCCCTCTGGTGCACCCTTTTTCCTGGAACGACAAGAAAACAAAAACTTTGTTCAGTTACTGTACTGTACTGTATGTGCGTACTGTATTATGGTAGACCTACTGTACAGTAGGTGGCTGGTGCAGCTTTCTCTGGAAAGAAAAAATGGAGCAGTTAGTAGGCAGTTACTGTAGTATGTCAAACTAGTCTACTGTACTGTATACTGGAACTACTGTAAACTCTGACTATTGGGAAAGCTAAAATCTGTGCCATACTTACCTGTATCATAGTGTACCTACTGTACAATACTACAGCACTGTACTACTTTCCTGATGCTTGTCCATTGCGCGCGATGACAATGGGCAACACAGTGGCAATATGGTCTATATATTTATTGCATCGTTCCTCGGTGAGTACATCGTTCCAAAAACTCATTATGGCTGTATACAACTCGTCCTTCTTGGAGGGTTTCGCCACTTTACGGATGTGGTCCTTCAGCTGATGCCAGACCATTTCGATCGGATTGAAGTCTGGTGATCTGTGATTGGAAAGAAAGGACAATTAGTTTAAGAGATACAGTACACAGTAAAAACAGTGGGGAACATATAAATGGGACACGGTCTACTACACTTACTCCGCTGGCGTCTTCACCCAGTTGATGCCGCGCTCAAGGATATGCGCCGTCGACGCGGTGTGCTTGGGATCATTGTCCTGGTAAAAGCGATGACCATTGGGAAAGTCTTGTGTGATGTATCGCACTATCACGGGCACAATGTTGTCTTGGAAGAAATCTTTATTCATGATTCCTATAGCAAGAAAAGAAAAGTGCTCAATAGTACAGTACAGTGCATACGGTAAGGCAACACTAGTCAAGTACAGTGCATTAGGCGGCATTATATTTGAGAAATTGTACCTTCAAAGACGACAATGCATCCCGGTCCACGCCTAGAGATGGCACCCCACACATGCAGCTTCACAGGGTGTTTTGGCCGTGGCTTCAAAGTTATGCGGCCTTTTTTGTGGAACGCAAATCTTGCAAATCTCTCCAGCGACACAGTAGACTCATCAGTGAAGATGCAATCCTGGAAAGTCTCACCGCTGTCGATCCATGCCTGGGCCTGGAGCACTCTTTTGATTTTGTTTGCGTCCCGTATCATGGGGTACGCTCTGTAATGACAATGAATAAAAAATGTTAGCGTCACAGCGCAGTACAGTTTGCAAAACAACATTTTTACTTTACAGTACAGTACCTCCTGTACTGTCCACTACTAACCTCACACGTCCATATTTCCATCCAATTCTGCGTCTCATCTTCTTTATGCTGCTCTCGGATACAGTCAGATTGTGGTTTTCCTGAAGAGTGTTTTTAACCCTTAATGCGCTCCTCTCATCATTCTCCTCACTTATTCTGTCCACCAGAAGAGTAGTCTCCCTACAATGCAAAGAAATTATATTGTGTTATTAATATGCAGCAATATAAAATGTATACTGTATACTGTACATGTAATGTTGTAATATACAGTAAATATAAATATACAAAAAATGTATACTGCTGTACTATAAATATAAATAGACAAAATATACAGTATACAGTACTGTTGTAATATAAATATACTATATAAATATTCCGTTGTCAGATGAATTGCAATATACCAAAAGTGTATACTGCTGCACAAAAAATATAAATTGACCACACATACAGTACACTACAGTATATACTGTTGTAATATAATAAATATACTATATAAATACGGTATACTGTTGTTATATCATAATAAATACACATCATATACTGTATATTCCGTTGTCAGATGAATTGCAATATACCAAAAGTGTATACTGCTGCACAAAAAATATAAATTGACCACACATACAGTACACTACAGTATATACTGTTGTAATATAATAAATATACTATATAAATACGGTATACTGTTGTTATATCATAATAAATACACATCATATACTGTATATTCCGTTGTCAGATGAATTGCAATATACCAAAAGTGTATACTGCTGCACAAAAAATATAAATTGACCACACATACAGTACACTACAGTATATACTGTTGTAATATAATAAATATACTATATAAATACGGTATACTGTTGTTATATCATAATAAATACACATCATATACTGTATATTCCGTTGTCAGATGAATTGCAATATACCAAAAGTGTATACTGCTGCACAAAAAATATAAATTGACCACACATACAGTACACTACAGTATATACTGTTGTAATATAATAAATATACTATATAAATACGGTATACTGTAGATGTACACTACAGTTTTCTATATTTTTTTTGGTTAAGTTTTATAAATACAGTATACTTACGCATTTGTTACCCTTGGTGCCTTTTTGCGGTCTCTGTTTTTTCCTTGTGCATGATAGCACACAGTGCTTGATGGCACAACGAGGCCAGAAGCAGTTAACCAGCGCTGGATATCTGCAATTCGTTGTCCGCTCGTGTACATCTCCTTCATTCTCATGCTGAGATCCTTTGAAATCTTCTTAACAGGCATTGCTGCGAGTACTGTAGAAAGAAATACAAACACAAGAATGTGTATTCGATGTTTAGTCGATGTGTATTCAATGTGCAGTGAATCCACAAAATGGATGGTGTATTTATATGTTAATGACTCACATAACAGACCACCCACTTTCAACACCTGTACCTGGCCACCATGCATAAAAGGTTGTACACGTTGCATAGCCCACCACTTGCTGATCTTTATCTGAGGCATTGTCCAGATACTGCATTGTGTCTCCCGCTTACATGGAGCATCCCCGGTTCTATGGACGAAAGAATCATCTCACCTCTGCTGTGCCTGCCACACTGAAAAAAAGAAAGGCAGTTACCGTTCCCAAGCCAAAGGCAAAGCGACAGGCTAAGGCCAACAAAGAAAACCTTCTGCTGACCCCAAAGGCTAAGGCTTTTAAAACACGTCAGCCTTATTATGTGAAGAAGAAATACGGTACTGTGCTCGGTTCGCAAGACGCATGGCAGCCAACTCACCGAATCCGCAGACCACTTGCTCCCATAAACTTCGACGACTCTGCTGTAGCTGTCCCGGAAATCTTCAGCCCGGCTTCTCCATCCCCATCTTCTCCGGTTCCATCTGAAGATGCTGCTGCCTCTGAAATCAACGGGTCACTGTCTCCTTTGCTCTTGGACGACTCTGCTTCTCTCCCGGAAATCCAGCGGTCACCTTCTCCATCCCTCTTCCACCACGCTGCAGCTTCTCCTGTACCGGGCATCCCCAGGTCACCTCTTCCACTCTCCATCGATGCCGCTTCTCTCCAGGGAACCCCCATCTCATCCTCCGTTGCACCCATCCCCCCAGATCTCCAGATGCCATGCACAAGCAGCTCGTTGGACCGGATCCTGAATGGGCTAAGTGTGGATCTCCCCGGGAATTCTAGTGTGCTGGCAAAGCTAGATCTGCTTCTGGAGTCGGTGCTACATATGGAGCAACGGCTGGATCAACGGATGCTACATATGGAGCAACGGATGGATCAACGGATGGACAAGATAGAGGCAGACATAGCGGGCATACATTATTTGCTCGGTGTTAATGCCCCTGTTTCCCCGACGCTGGAGCAGGGGGGTGACATGGATGTGATGCATGGTACCTTCGACCCCCTTCCATCACCAAGCACACACCCTCCACCAGAAGATACAGTGTACTATGCTATTGAGGAGGACATGACAACCCCATCTAGACCACGCCAGGAGACAACCCGGCGACCACTACCGGAGGAAAGCTTCCTCCCAGACACCCTACCATTGCCCATCGCCTCAAGTACACCCGCTCCCAAAAGACTTCCTACACCCGCTCGCATACAAACAGTGCCCGACATCTCCCTGTGCGATCTGACACCGGTGCTGAGGGAGAAGTATAGGGTGAGGAGTGCTGGTATACCACACAAGTATGCCTTGATCATATTTAAACACCATGTTCCCTACACATTGTACTGCGAGTGGGTGTTCAAAGTGAACTATGATGGGAATCGCCAAAAAAATGCCCTTCCTGCCAATTTAAGGAAAAAGATTGTGGAAGAAATGCAGCGCTATTACCCTGTTACAGATCCTGTAATGAGAGGCGTTAGAGACTGCATTAATGGCGTTTTGCGCCATGCAAGGCATCGGCCATGGCTGGAAAATGGGGAGGACTTTCAGTGAGACCATACTGTAATGTTGTGCTGTACTGTACAGTACATGTTTTACCCTATAGTACCTGCTGTACTTAAACAAAGGATACTGAATGTTGTTGTGTGTTGCACGGTTTTTGTACTGTATTTGTAAATAAAAGTTTTTAGTGGCGACTTCAGCAATAAAAGAACTGGTTACTTTATCTCACACACAGTACTACAAACTGCTTTTTGCTGCCAGACTGCAAACCCGCAAGACCAGCAACATTGTAACAAAAGAGCAATGAGCGCGCAATTGGCGTGGGAACTTCTGTTCTAAGGCCCCTATAAATAATATTCTTTATTTTATTTATAAACTCACATTTATAAACCCCGTCACCCACCCCCGCTAAACACAATAAAAAATAATCACACACAGCAGCCGCCAAAAAATAAATAAATAAATGACAATAAATACATTGGAAATACATTTTTATTGATAGTGTAGATGTGCAGGGGGTCTCTGGAGCTGAACCGCACAGGTTTTAGGTCTGGGGACCCCGTGCCCCCCGAGATACAGGCCCCTTTAGGGGGTGCCGGTAGCCCTCTGCTTGGTTTAAAGGTCCGATCACGTGATCGCGGCCTGTAAACCAAGCAGAGCAGAGGGATACCGGCACCCCCTAAAGGGGCCTGTATCTCGGGGGGCACGGGGTCCCCAGACCTGAAACCTGTGCGCTTCAGCTCCGGAGAACATCTACACTGTGAATAAAACACACACATCATTAAAGAATCATTCTTTAGCTTAGCGGCTATGCGCTATGGTAAAGAAGCAGCATTTCTGTCTTTTTAATAATATTGTAGAGTGAGCAGGGGGTTCCCTGAGACAGAAATCTAATCTCAGGGGACCCCCTGCTCCTGCACAATATTATTAAAAGTTCAGAAACGAGGCTTCATTAGCATAGCGTATAGCCGCTAAGGTAATGAAGGGGTTAACGCATAATAACCAATAAATACATTCAATACACTACCCACTACCCATGGCAACCTCCGCTGCTGTACAGTAAAACAGAGAAAAAAAATAACACTTTCAAAGTAATGTCCCCTAACCCCTTAATCACCATAGCGGTTATTAACCGCTACAGTCATGAAGGGGTTAACCCGTCCTCACCCACCACTTGGGACGCCTACTGTACATACCCTCCCACTCTAACCCCCCACCCCGTGAGGCCTAACCACCCTCAACCCTCACCCACTAACTACCCACAAGGGAGGCCTACCCACATACCGTTGGGGAAACACCCCACCCCCACCCCAGTACCCACAATAAAAACAGTACAATCACCCACAATAAACAGCATTCTATTTATTAAATACATTACCCACCCCCTGTGCCCCCCCCCCCCCCATAAATACAAGATTTATTCTTTTACATTCAGGGTCCATAACGCAGCCCCACGCTAGTCCCCGGTGGGCTGGCAGGGCACCTGGACAGACCTACAGTTTACCAGCAGCATTCCACAGGTTCTGGAGGCCTGCTGGTGGATCCTGCCAGCACCATGGCGCCCAGGTGGTCTCCTTGGGTCACCGTGAGCCTCAATTGGGTCCACACGGTAGGCCCAAGGATGTCTGGGAGCCCCGGGTCAAACCCACAGGTGTCTGCGGGGCCTCGGGTGGTTCCCATGGGGGTCTGGGGAACTCACGGGTGCTCACTACGGGTCCGCGGTGCCCCCACAGAAGTGGGACCACACATCATCATCCCCGCACCTACGGCTCGGAGGTGCCCCCACAGAAGTGGGACCACACATCGTCATGCCCGCAGACTACGGGTCCGCGGTGCCCCCACAGAAGTGGGACCACACATCATCATCCCCGCATGTGTCACCCGTGGAACCACCAGCCTGCTACCCTTTAGGATACCCGAGGATTCCCCGCGGGTGGTCTCCAGAGGTCCCACGCAAAACCACGGAAGTAACCCTGAATGTAAAAAAAATAAACCTGGCCAATACATTCAATACATACACCCTCCCCCCCAACACCTACAGTACAATAATGTGCAAAATAACTATTATCCAGATATGGATAATAGATTAATTGCCCATTATTAAAAACATTAACTAGCATATACAAATAAATAAAGTACTACTGACCTCATCAATACGAAGTGTCCGATGCCAGCGCCTTCCTTCTCTTGCCCACACAAAACATAGCCAAAACCAAGCCAATACATTGCAATTACATTCAGATATCAATTAACCCCTTAAACACCTTATCGGATAATAACCGCAAAGGTAATTAAGGGGTTAAGCCACACAGGCACGATACCCACCCTTCACCCATGAATTTGTACTGTGGCTTCATCATGCAACTATATATATATATACTGTATATATATACATACAGAGAGACAGAGAGAAAGAGAGAGAGAGAGATATATACAGTATATATATATACACACGTTATATACACACCCATGATAAACCAAATATACAGTACAAATAAATGTAGAAGGGTTATCAAAACCATACTGTTCTACAACCAAACACTTCTCCATACAGATACTACATTAAAATCAATTTCCTTTAAAAATCCTAACTGATCTCACAATCTACTGTACTGTATATGATCACAAACCAATGAAAAAAAAGTCACATTCCAAAATGCATAAAATCTATGCACCATACTGTATACATTCTGCAAATTAATCAAACGTAAACAAAAATCAGTTAGCAATCATTATTTACACCCCTAAACATTTCACACTCAATCAAGAACAATGAGACCATTAACAGATTCACGCCTAGAGCAGAACAATTAAGCCTTTGAAAAAATATAAGTACCGACAAAAATACAACCTTTACAGTACAGTACAACCAAGGCTATCTATCCCTGACCTTCCTCAAACACACAATACAATACCAAGGAATAATACATCTATCTAATTTTAAAATACTTTAAACTCACAAAATAATTAAAAACACATCTAATCCAGCTTTTAAAACATCATCATTTCTTACCCTGAATGTATACTGTACTGTATATCTCTCTAGACATATATATTGTACATACATACATACAGTGGCAAGAAATGATATACCACAAAAAAATAAAAATACACAGGTTAAAAAACCTTTTGAAAAAATTAACAAGTTAAATAAAATACATTTCTTTACTGTAGTTCACTTACCATTACTTGCCCCCACCGACTCCCGTTGCCCAGCTTACTCACGAACCAATCCACGATCAGGAACCCATAAAATAATAAACCATTGAAAATAATAAACATTAAACTAAAAATCCAAACCAATCCACGGGTCTTCTACTTGTAATACACCTTCATCTGTATTCTTCTTTCTTCTATCTCCTTCCGGGCGGGGCAGGGCGTGGTCTTCTTTCCATCATCGGCCACGCCCTTGTCTTTTTCCTTCTCCGGAGGTCCTTCCTCCGCGGCGTCTGGCTGCAAAATGAGACGACATAGGCTTTTAAAGGCCTATGACGTCACATTTTGCGTCATGGTTCCCACGGTCCTGATTGGACCGTGAAAACCATGTGTGTTGGCCGATAATAAAAAAATGATGACGTCACTTAAAGGGAATGAAAGCACAGCCAATCAGAATGGCTTTGCTTCAATTGCCTTTAAGATGACGTCATGAAAAGGCACATGGCCGTGCACACATGGTACTAGAGCCAATCAGAGCGTGGGAACTTTATGCCTACTCTGATTGGCTCTGGTATACCATGTGTCAGGGGCTTGGGGGAGAAAGGATGTGACGTCAATGAAAACCTGTCACGTGGTACGGTAGCCAATCAGAGCGTGGGAACTTTATCCCTACTCTGATTGGCTCTGGTATACCATGTGTCAGGGGCTTGGGGGAGAAAGGATGTGACGTCAATGAAAACCTGTCACGTGGTACGGTAGCCAATCAGAGCGTGGGAACTTTATCCTTATTGACGTCACATCCTTTCTCCCCCAAGCCCCTGACACATGGTATACCAGAGCCAATCAGAGTAGGCATAAAGTTCCCACGCTCTGATTGGCTCTAGTACCATGTGTGCACGGCCATGTGCCTTTTCATGACGTCATCTTAAAGGCAATTGAAGCAAAGCCATTCTGATTGGCTGTGCTTTCATTCCCTTTAAGTGACGTCATCATTTTTTTATTATCGGCCAACACACATGGTTTTCACGGTCCAATCAGGACCGTGGGAACCATGACGCAAAATGTGACGTCATAGGCCTTTAAAAGCCTATGTCGTCTCATTTTGCAGCCAGACGCCGCGGAGGAAGGACCTCCGGAGAAGGAAAAAGACAAGGGCGTGGCCGATGATGGAAAGAAGACCACGCCCTGCCCCGCCCGGAAGGAGATAGAAGAAAGAAGAATACAGATGAAGGTGTATTACAAGTAGAAGACCCGTGGATTGGTTTGGATTTTTAGTTTAATGTTTATTATTTTCAATGGTTTATTATTTTATGGGTTCCTGATCGTGGATTGGTTCGTGAGTAAGCTGGGCAACGGGAGTCGGTGGGGGCAAGTAATGGTAAGTGAACTACAGTAAAGAAATGTATTTTATTTAACTTGTTAATTTTTTCAAAAGGTTTTTTAACCTGTGTATTTTTATTTTTTTGTGGTATATCATTTCTTGCCACTGTATGTATGTATGTACAATATATATGTCTAGAGAGATATACAGTACAGTATACATTCAGGGTAAGAAATGATGATGTTTTAAAAGCTGGATTAGATGTGTTTTTAATTATTTTGTGAGTTTAAAGTATTTTAAAATTAGATAGATGTATTATTCCTTGGTATTGTATTGTGTGTTTGAGGAAGGTCAGGGATAGATAGCCTTGGTTGTACTGTACTGTAAAGGTTGTATTTTTGTCGGTACTTATATTTTTTCAAAGGCTTAATTGTTCTGCTCTAGGCGTGAATCTGTTAATGGTCTCATTGTTCTTGATTGAGTGTGAAATGTTTAGGGGTGTAAATAATGATTGCTAACTGATTTTTGTTTACGTTTGATTAATTTGCAGAATGTATACAGTATGGTGCATAGATTTTATGCATTTTGGAATGTGACTTTTTTTTCATTGGTTTGTGATCATATACAGTACAGTAGATTGTGAGATCAGTTAGGATTTTTAAAGGAAATTGATTTTAATGTAGTATCTGTATGGAGAAGTGTTTGGTTGTAGAACAGTATGGTTTTGATAACCCTTCTACATTTATTTGTACTGTATATTTGGTTTATCATGGGTGTGTATATAACGTGTGTATATATATATACTGTATATATCTCTCTCTCTCTCTTTCTCTCTGTCTCTCTGTATGTATATATATACAGTATATATATATATAGTTGCATGATGAAGCCACAGTACAAATTCATGGGTGAAGGGTGGGTATCGTGCCTGTGTGGCTTAACCCCTTAATTACCTTTGCGGTTATTATCCGATAAGGTGTTTAAGGGGTTAATTGATATCTGAATGTAATTGCAATGTATTGGCTTGGTTTTGGCTATGTTTTGTGTGGGCAAGAGAAGGAAGGCGCTGGCATCGGACACTTCGTATTGATGAGGTCAGTAGTACTTTATTTATTTGTATATGCTAGTTAATGTTTTTAATAATGGGCAATTAATCTATTATCCATATCTGGATAATAGTTATTTTGCACATTATTGTACTGTAGGTGTTGGGGGGGAGGGTGTACTGTATGTATTGAATGTATTGGCCAGGTTTATTTTTTTTACATTCAGGGTTACTTCCGTGGTTTTGCGTGGGACCTCTGGAGACCACCCGCGGGGAATCCTCGGGTATCCTAAAGGGTAGCAGGCTGGTGGTTCCACGGGTGACACATGCGGGGATGATGATGTGTGGTCCCACTTCTGTGGGGGCACCGCGGACCCGTAGTCTGCGGGCATGACGATGTGTGGTCCCACTTCTGTGGGGGCACCTCCGAGCCGTAGGTGCGGGGATGATGATGTGTGGTCCCACTTCTGTGGGGGCACCGCGGACCCGTAGTGAGCACCCGTGAGTTCCCCAGACCCCCATGGGAACCACCCGAGGCCCCGCAGACACCTGTGGGTTTGACCCGGGGCTCCCAGACATCCTTGGGCCTACCGTGTGGACCCAATTGAGGCTCACGGTGACCCAAGGAGACCACCTGGGCGCCATGGTGCTGGCAGGATCCACCAGCAGGCCTCCAGAACCTGTGGAATGCTGCTGGTAAACTGTAGGTCTGTCCAGGTGCCCTGCCAGCCCACCGGGGACTAGCGTGGGGCTGCGTTATGGACCCTGAATGTAAAAGAATAAATCTTGTATTTATGGGGGGGGGGGGGCACAGGGGGTGGGTAATGTATTTAATAAATAGAATGCTGTTTATTGTGGGTGATTGTACTGTTTTTATTGTGGGTACTGGGGTGGGGGTGGGGTGTTTCCCCAACGGTATGTGGGTAGGCCTCCCTTGTGGGAACTGATTGGGTGGTTAGGCCTCACGGGTGGGGGGGGGGTTAGTGTGGGAGGGTATGTAGGCATCCCGAGTGGTGGGTGGGTGAGGGTGGGTTAACCCCTTCATGACTGTAGCGGTTAATAACCGCTATGGTGATTAAGGGGTTAGGGGACATTACTTTGTATGTTTTAATTTTTGTGTCTGTTTTGCAGAAGCGGAGGGGCCATGGCCAGGATGGGGGGGGGGGTTAACGGTATGTGGGTAGGGGGTGAGGGTGGTTAGCAATGCAGGGAGGGAGATTTACTGGTAACAGAAACATCTCTCTCCCTTCAATGTACTGTAATCTGTTTAAAGCCCCCTCCCCCCTAATGTGTGTTTCTGTAAAATCTCTCTCCCTTCAATGTACTGTAATCTGTTTAACAGAAACATTAGGGGGGAAGGGGCTTTAGGCCTTTATATCTCTCTCCCTTCAGTGTAATCTATTTAACAGAAACATTAGGGGGGGAAGGGGCTTTAGGCCTTTATATCTCTCTCCCTTCAGTGTAATCTGCTTAACACAAACATTAGGGGGGAAGGGGTTTTTAAACAATGCTGTGTATAATGTACTGTATAAGGTTTTTTACAATTAGATAGATGTAATCCTTGGTATTGTAAGGGTTAGTTTGGTTTTAAATTGTCTTTTCTGGTTGTTACTTACAGTATATATTGATTTTGGTTTACTTGCTTGGTTAAAATACTTTTTGGTATTGTAGTGTGCATTATCCTTAGCGTTGTATACTGTAGGTGCCTTTAAACCCAGTAACCTACTGTATTGTGATTCACTTTGATTCTCCCTAGTGTTTTTTGAGTCACTATCCTTTTCATGTTTAGGGTTGACAGTGTGTGTCGTTCCCTAGTGCTGTTCATTAGTGTTTAAGGGTCCATGCCTCTTTTTTAAGTGTTTTTAAATCATGTACTGTTTATTCATCCCTTTTTGCACTGTGTCAAATAAATAAACAAATATATCAATTGCATACCTGAGTGCTCCCATACGGGTTACTTTTTTCTCTTTTCACTCACATACAGTATGTATATATATATATATATATATATATATATATATATATATATATACAGTATATATACACAGTGTATATATGTATACTGTATATATATATATATATATATATATATATATATATATATATATATATATATATATATATATATATATATATACAGTGTATATACTGTACAGTATATATTTATTTCTCTTCATGTCTTTATTTATTTATTTATTTATTTAGATTTATTTATTAATTGTGGGGCTGCTGTGCGTGAATTTTTTTTATTGGGGGTGAGGGGGGTGTTTGGCCCTTGGTGTGAGTTTACGACTTGCAGCAGCAGCAGCACAATTAATAAATAAATATAAATAAATAAATAAATAAATGACAATAAATACATTTGAAATACATTTTTATTGATAGTGTACATGTGCAGGGGGTCTCCGGAGCTGAAGCGCACAGGTTTCAGGTCTGGGGACCCCGTGCCCCCCGAGATACAGGCCCCTTTAGGGGGTGCCGGTATCCCTCTGCTCTGCTTGGTTAAACGCAGAGCACTCAGCACTCAGAAACACAGGCCAGCCAGATTTAAACACACACACAATAGGGGGAGGTTTTTTTTACATAGCTTGCAGGGAAGCTTAACGCACACACACAATAGGGGGATAGGGGGATAGGGGGAGGTTTTTTTTACATAGATTAGAGAGAAGGCAGGGCGTTTTAAAAGCGAGAATAGGGGGAGGGGGTTTTACATAGATTTTATTTATTTATTTATTTAGATTTATTTATTAATTGTGGGGCTGCTGTGCGTGAATTTTTTTTATTGGGGGTGAGGGGGGTGTTTGGCCCTTGGTGTGAGTTTACGACTTGCAGCAGCAGCAGCACAATTAATAAATAAATATAAATAAATAAATAAATAAATGACAATAAATACATTTGAAATACATTTTTATTGATAGTGTACATGTGCAGGGGGTCTCCGGAGCTGAAGCGCACAGGTTTCAGGTCTGGGGACCCCGTGCCCCCCGAGATACAGGCCCCTTTAGGGGGTGCCGGTATCCCTCTGCTCTGCTTGGTTAAACGCAGAGCACTCAGCACTCAGAAACACAGGCCAGCCAGATTTAAACACACACACAATAGGGGGAGGTTTTTTTTACATAGCTTGCAGGGAAGCTTAACGCACACACACAATAGGGGGATAGGGGGATAGGGGGAGGTTTTTTTTACATAGATTAGAGAGAAGGCAGGGCGTTTTAAAAGCGAGAATAGGGGGAGGGGGTTTTACATAGATTTTATTTATTTATTTATTTAGATTTATTTATTAATTGTGGGGCTGCTGTGCGTGAATTTTTTTTATTGGGGGTGAGGGGGGTGTTTGGCCCTTGGTGTGAGTTTACGACTTGCAGCAGCAGCAGCACAATTAATAAATAAATATAAATAAATAAATAAATAAATGACAATAAATACATTTGAAATACATTTTTATTGATAGTGTACATGTGCAGGGGGTCTCCGGAGCTGAAGCGCACAGGTTTCAGGTCTGGGGACCCCGTGCCCCCCGAGATACAGGCCCCTTTAGGGGGTGCCGGTATCCCTCTGCTCTGCTTGGTTAAACGCAGAGCACTCAGCACTCAGAAACACAGGCCAGCCAGATTTAAACACACACACAATAGGGGGAGGTTTTTTTTACATAGCTTGCAGGGAAGCTTAACGCACACACACAATAGGGGGATAGGGGGATAGGGGGAGGTTTTTTTTACATAGATTAGAGAGAAGGCAGGGCGTTTTAAAAGCGAGAATAGGGGGAGGGGGTTTTACATAGATTTTATTTATTTATTTATTTAGATTTATTTATTAATTGTGGGGCTGCTGTGCGTGAATTTTTTTTATTGGGGGTGAGGGGGGTGTTTGGCCCTTGGTGTGAGTTTACGACTTGCAGCAGCAGCAGCACAATTAATAAATAAATATAAATAAATAAATAAATAAATGACAATAAATACATTTGAAATACATTTTTATTGATAGTGTACATGTGCAGGGGGTCTCCGGAGCTGAAGCGCACAGGTTTCAGGTCTGGGGACCCCGTGCCCCCCGAGATACAGGCCCCTTTAGGGGGTGCCGGTATCCCTCTGCTCTGCTTGGTTTACAGGCCGCGATCACGTGATCGGGACCTTTAAACCAAGCAGAGGGCTACCGGCACCCCCTAAAGGGGCCTGTATCTCGGGGGGCACGGGGTCCCCAGACCTAAAACCACCGCGGTTCAGCTCCGGAGACCCCCTGCACATCTACACTATCAATAAAAATGTATTTCCAATGTATTTATTGTCATTTATTTATTTATTTTTTGGCGGCTGCTGTGTGTGTGTATTTTTTTATTGTGGGTAGCGGGAGGGTGGGTGAATGGGGTATTCGCCCCAACGATGGTTGGGGAGGGCTTGCGGGGGGGGGGGGGGGGGTGGGGTAGCGGGAGGGCTTAACCCCTTCATGACCGTAGCGGTATTAACTGCTACGATCGTGAAGGGGTTAAGTGCACCCGCAACCCCCCCCCCCTCCCGCAAGTCCTAAACTCACACCAAGGGCCAAATACCCCCCTCACCCATCCCCACTACACACAATAAAGCGGGCACGGTGGGTTAACCCCTTCATTGCCTTAGCGGCTATCCGCTATGGTAATGACGCAGCATTTTCCGTATTTTTAATAATATTGATCAGGAGCAGGGGGGTTCCCTGAGCATTAATTTCTGGCTCAGGGAACCCCCTGCTCACTGTACAATATTATTAAATCTCTCTCTGCTGCAAACACATCTCGCCCCCAGTATGTGCAGTAATTTACTGAACATGTACTGTAGAATAAATGCATACAGTAGTTTTATTTATTCGGGTTTATTACACAGTATACTGTATGGCCGGAAAACATCAGCATACAGTACAATATAATCCATCGAAATCCCCCCATTAGCCGTTTTCTTTTCTGAGGAAAAACAAAATGAAAAGTTTTAATGTACAGTAATGGTCAGCCCCCTAAAGAAGTTCCCAGCCAGCCCCACCAAAATAATACGGCAAAAATACAGTACTCACCATACTGTACAGTACAGTATTACTAAATTTCCCATTCAGCTTGCGCTGGCGCCGGCCCACTTCCAGTCCAGCTTTCATCATTTTGCAGAGGGACTAGCCCACCTGTAGTCAGCGGGAAATCGCTTAGGTACATGCAAGCTTCATCAAAACTGGCTGCGAAATCCATCTCAGATTTGTCACCGACGGCAGGACCATGATGATAAGCTGGTGCTGCTGCTGGTTCTGGTTCTGGTTCTGGCGCATTGCTTGGCAGGGACTGTCGCTTCTTATTTCGTTTTAACACGACCCTTCGCCTTTTGCCGCCTCCATTATCATAGATACGGGAAAAACCCTGTGACACACACCAATACCCTCCAACAAATTGGGGCTCAATACGGTGAAAACAGGGGTCACTACATAACCTTTTCCTTATTGCATGCTTCCACAAATGAGGAGTTGGCGAAAATCTGTAAAAGTCATAATTTTCGATAAAATACTGATAAATTTGAACAACTGTTGCCATCTTATCCTCTGTTGCATTTATAGCGGCCCATATCAAATAAGCATAACTTCTGTCAGGTTTTTGGAACACGGGCTCCACTTGTTCACTCATGTCTCTGTAGAATAGTGTAAGTGAAAATGATCTTTGTCTTTATTTAATACATTACTGTATGTAAAGCCTAAATTGATACATTTTTTGCAACTATTCCTTCAGTCTCAAGGACAAGTTACACAATAGCATACTGTACTGGGATAAAGTAACTTTTTTTGGAAACGAAACAACTTGCAAAGGCCACACATTACTTAAGTCATGAGTTTATGCCATCTGGTGGACAATCGAAACATCGCAGCCTAGTAAATCATTCTCATTATCATTTAACAAGATCAGGCCCCCGTCAGCCAGGCATGAACCGTGGCTGGGAAGGCAAGCGCAACGAAGCATGCAAGAGGTGAGCAGTGGCGGATTCCAGGTTTCTGCCAGGTACAAACCAGGCATTTGCTCGAATAAAGTGTGTCGGTGCAGTAACTTAGATTTCCCTAACTCAGGGTGGAAGTGGCTTTTCCACTTTCCAACAACAAAACAAGGTACTTTTGCAGAGTTAGCCAAATGAATAGAACAATTGAACCTGTGTGGGGAAGGGGCTTCTCCCCACTGTGTTCAGCAGCCTTCCAGGCTCTGGAGAAGAGACAAGAGCAAACAGGAAATCAGTCTTACATACCTGATTTCTAATTAGCATGACAGGTGACAGAAATCCCTCAGTTCCAGCGCTTGCCCAAAACTGTGGGATGGAGTGCATGTATTATAAGGCTGCACTCCCAGGCCAGACAGGATAGAAACTGTTCAGTATCCTGGGAGCCCTATATATGGAATTTATTACCATCCCCTGGTTTCTGTCACACCATGTATTATTTTGTTTTACTCTGTGCCCAGGACATACTTGAAAACGAGAGGTAACTCTCAATGTATTACTTCCTGGTAAAATATTTTATAATTAAATAAATAATACTTGTTGGCGCATGGGTTTACCCATACAATGCTTAATTTGCATTGACAAATTGTGAGTGTGCATTTGTCTTGTGATTTTTTATTAAAATTTTGTTACCAGATTTTACACATGGATCGGGCGCTTTTTCTCTTGTTTGTCTTGTAGAATTTGCCGGGAGGTTGCTGACCCCAAAGAAGATGCAGCCCGGACGTTGTAATCTCCATACAAAATCATCAACTTTTTTTGTGGAAAACACATATATATATTTTTTTAGTTCATTTTTTACACATTTTTTTTGATTTTTGATTTTCGATTTTTTAACATTTTCATTTTTTGGTTAATACATTTCACCTAATCATATTATAGTTTGATAATCATATTTTTCAGTGTTTTTTGCAATAATAGTTCATCATTCATCGTTTTTTATTCAATATATTTTTTAACACACAACAATTATACATATACAATTTCTACATTTTTTATATTTTACACACTCACCATCAATACTTATGACCACCATCTGTGTTCCTATATATATTTTATAATAATACATTTTTACAATTGTTTTATACGGGTCATCTGTGCTAACATTTGTTGTGGTCTGTTTGTTGTCAGGAGTCTACTGTGGGGCTAGTACAAAACCGTTAATTTATTGAGGGGAAGAGGGAGGGGGGTAAAAAATGCACTCACAAGGGTACAGAATTTAAAAGCATTTTGTGATCATAATCACCACCATCCGGTAACTGCAATGGATTCTTTAGAAGACCTTCGATCCCAAAGATGGAAGAACCACAATCTAGCAAGATATCCTGGGTAAGTGGATAGTTCGAAACAAGTTCCAGAGATCCCAAAGAATAAAACCTTGCTGGCAGGTCACTGTGGCGTCTGGCGCTCGAGTAAATCTTCTCCTGCGCTCCGTGATGACGTAGTGTCTATGAGTCTACGTGATGACGCTCCCTGACGCGTTTCGTCACACACGGGTGACTTTGAAAAATATTAACATATTAACAATAACAAGAAAACAGTTAAATAAGTTGCGCGCGAATTTTTTTTTTCCGTGGTAGGTGCACTATGGGTTGGGCGGGTGGGCCCTGCTCCTTTCATTTGTCCTGGGCCCCATGATTTCTGTTGGCGGCCCTGGCAGCACTGACTGGTAACATTGTGTTTGTGCTTGAGGTGTGGGAGATATTGGAACTGAGGATAAGAGATTTCCTTAATCCCTGTGATATATTATAGCTTCAATATAGAGAACCCAACTAGCGGAAAGTTCAAGAGAAGGGAGAAGGAATGTCAGCTTCACAAACATAAGCGCACCTAATAGAAAAATATATTAAAAAACAACAAAACACGTGATTTTTTTTATTCTTCATATGAATTATTTTAAATGTTATCTTTTTTCCCATGTGAGGGACACAGAGATGGGTAATATGGTAATGTGTCCTTATCTGATGCTAATTGTAACGAATCGGGGGACTCGCTCTTCCCAGCTTGTCCCCGTCACCTTGGTTCCTCCGGCTAATCCTTCCTATCCCTAGCCTTCCCGATTTCTGCCTCATTCCCTCGCTGCGCGGTCGTCACGCTCCTGTTCGCGGTCTGCGTGTATGCGTGGTCCCCTCACTGTGCGTGCGCGTTCCCGGTCCCTGGTCTCCCATCAGGGGACTCACGCCCCTCGGCGTACCTCCGTCTCCCTACCTGGTCCCTCCGCTCCTTCTCCCTCTCATACTCTCCAGCCGAGCACCTCCTCCGCGATGCTTCCCCCACGCTCTGGTACTCGCACGCCACGCACGCGTGACTGTGTTACAGAGGGCGCGCGCACCCGCTCTACTTACCAACCCTCCCAGGTACTGGCTCCGCCCCCCGGAGGTTGCAGGCTATTACCCTAGAATACCTCCCTGTCTCCTCCCCTGCTCTCACACACCTATCCCTGCAAGCTCCCAGACAAACCCCTGCTCCACCCCTTCCTGCTATTTGTCCTCCCTCCTTTATAACCCTAGTCTGTTCTCTCTTTCCTTGCTCTGCATAGCTTTCCTGTAGCTCCTGTGTGTGCAGTATCTATGCCTAGCTTCCTTGTCTGTTTCAGCTCTGATTCCTGTCCCTGCCCCTGTTTGGATTCCCTTGGTTTGAACTTGTACTCTGCTTTGGACTTTGACTACGCTGCCTTCTCCTGCCCTTGTACCCTGGCTTTCGGACATCGCTACGCTGCTGTAAGGTATCGGGGAACACGCCCCCTGCGGCGTGCTCCCTCCTTACCTGCTGCATCTCAGTTCCCGCTCTCCTTATAGAGCATGCACGCACCTGTGGTTCCCTACTCGTACCACGGAGCCCGGCCACCCCCGGTCGCATCATGCATTCTCTCACGCGTTGCGCGTACACGTGACGGCGTGCGCCGCCCTCCAGCTGCGAGTCAACTTCACGCCCCCTTGTGGCGTACTCTCTACCCCATGCTTGTTTCTCTGATGTCTCTCTGTATGGCATGCGCCGTCCTCTAGCTGCGAGTCAAGATTCCCTGTTGATTCTCTGTGTGGCGGGCGCTGCCCTCTTGCCTAGTTTCCCTGATGTCTTCCTGTATGGCGTGCGCCGCCCTCTAGCTGCGAGTCAAGATTCCCTGTTGATTCTCTGTGTGGCGGGCGCTGCCTCTAGCTGCGAGCCCACCTTCCAATGCATTGCTGCCCCTAAGTCTCTTGGATCGCTCGGAGTCCGATCCTTAAGAGGGGGGTACTGTAACGATGCGTGGAACACGCCCCCTGCGGCGTGTCCCTTCCTTACCTGTTTACTTCTGATTGTCGCCCTCTAGTTGCGAGTCAAGATCCTGTGTCTTTAAGGATTCTGAAGCAAGCAACGCCATCTTGCTTTCTGGCAAACCCTGCCCTCTTCCTCCTGACAGGAAGTAAGCCTCTCTTTGACTTTCTCTTTGCATTTAGTCTTTTGCTACCAGCCTGGTGCCTGCTGGTACTCATCGCATACTGTTCCTGCCTGGACCTCCTTGGGACCTTTTACTTTATCTCCTGCGGATTCCGGAAGACTGGGACAGTCACTCTTATACTACTGAGGTTAGTTTACCGTCGGGTAGTGTAGGTACCTGCTTAGTAGGGTTCACCTTGACGTGGTAGCAGGCTTATAATTCCTTGGCCAATGGATTAGACTAAGAACCCTTATGTTTATTTAGTTTCGCTGCACCTTGCTGTTTTTGTTTCTATGCCTTTAAGAAGTCTGGACGTTCTCCAAGATCAGTCCTTCTCTGGATGTTACCTTGTGCTCTGGACTCCATGCCCATGTTCCATGTTCCTGGTTTCCATTTCCAGACTTCCATGCTGAAGCGTTGGCTTCCCATAACCCCCGCGTTGGTGCCTGAGAACGCGCGCACTCCCGCTCTGCTGTCAGAGCATGCGCGCACATGCAGCTGGATCAGTCGTGTCTCTGAGCTTGGCTCCGCACTTCCGGACGCGTCGCGCATTCTCATGCGCGCGGCGCGGTAACGTGACTACGTGCGCCGATCCCCAGCTGCACGGCAACTTACTCCCTTCGTATCCCCTGCGGCCTCCCCACCTCGCTGACGGTCCTTCCCTTTCTTCCCTGCGCTTGTGAGGAGAGCATAAGCGTGACAGCTGCTCTCTCCAAACTCTGGCTCTTGGACAATACCTTCCGACCTCTGGCGCCCCGGACTCAGCAAGTATAACGTTAACCCTTACTCACCAGGCCCGGCAACGCAATTACCACACTCCGGGCATGCCCTCACTGCTGTGGGTGCGTGTTATACCCTTACCCACCTCAATACTGGGGACTGGCCAGGTCTGCGGGCATACAGGCGTTACACTAATATATTTATAGACTTTTTTAAACACTCTTTTTTTTATTGTCAACCTTCTTTTGATAAAGCTGTCCTCCTCTGGCACAATTACATCATAGATGATATCTTCTTTCTGTGACCAGGCCAAGAAGAAAAATGTAATATTTTTTTCATTTTTAAATATGTAAATATCTTGTAAATGTATTCAATTTACTTTAACTCGTGATACACATAGGTTAATTCTTTGGATTTTGTGGATTTATTCCGTGGGGAAGAGTTCTCAACCTCTATACTACATTTTCTATATTTTTCTAAACCTCCTGGCAAATAATATTTTGACTTTTGATAGCTCCCACCCTAGCATTACATTATTAGGGATACCATACTGTATAATCATAATTCCTAATTCAGTATTAATGTGTACCTGTATCCAGCAGTAGACATACTGTAGTACGCTCGGTTTGTGAGACTGGTAATGGTCAACAATGAGTTTTTTCAGCAACAAATAGATTGTACAGATTCATTGTGTGTTTCAACTGTAGTAGGGCCCAAATCATTGTTGAAGAATGCAACTTATTTTTGGATTCTAGTTGGTGTAAACATCTATGAGGATTGTTTATTAACACACACAACCCCTGCAAGCTCAGATCGCCACCGCCTCATATATATTTGTGACAAAAGGAGTGCTACTAGGATTGTGACCTAATGTATACGACAAAAGGCAAAGCCCCAGTGCTACATCCAATATGACAAATTATATAGTTAAATACTTATCTGTCTCTATTCAAAGCATTTTTAAGCCTGTAACCACGCCAAGTTATACAGGCTTAAAAAAACTTGAGCCAAAGAATTTGACTAAATGAACCTTGCTTAGAATAGAGACAGATACGTTTTTAACTATATAATTTGTCATATTTGATGTAGCATTGGGTCTTTTTGTATTATGTTGGATTATTTATTCAACTGTGTTAAATTCTTTTGAGTACAAATGCGGTGATATTACTGTGAAAAGCACTTTATCTTGTTCAGTAAACAAGTTAGGAAATGTGGAACAGAATCTATTTTTCTCTTGAAAAGCTTTCTTAGTTTTGCTTAGTTCAATATGTACATTTTCATGCTTATTACATTTTTCTGAAATTGAAATATTCACATGCTAAACTGTGACTACCTCAATGTCAAAAATCAATCAGAGATAGACAAAAAGAAACATACTCCAGGGAAAGAAAACTTGCTTATGTATATAATAGATGAGATATATAAAGGCAAGCTACGAATAAGGCTTGGTGAGATACAGTAACAATAGTTAGAGCAGTAATCCCCCACTAATGATTTTATCTTAACTGAACTGAGAGGTCCCCTGGAGTTTATCAATGCTCCCCCAAACTTTGCAGACCCCGTTGCCCAAAATATTCTATTTTTCTCTGGAGCGAGCTCTGACCCCATGGCTAACATGGTCCTCAATCGGGAACTACGGGTCCCCGCAGGTTGGGGGAACATGGTTCAGCTCCGTGGACTACACCACTCCTGGGGAGCAGGCCTCACCCACCGCCCTCGATTTCCGAAATATTTACCTGTGTGCAAAATGAAAATCAAATCAAAGGTAGCCATTTGGATGTCCAAAGGTAAGCTGCCATATCCTGTTCTGATGACATTACAAGCCAGAGTGTAAAGGGTGCTCACCACAAACAGGACGGGACCGCAAGGCTGAGGTGGGGATGTTGGTAACCATCGACCTACAACCGGGCAAGCACGTCTGGAGTGCAGAGTGAAGGTTGTGTAGCCGGGTCAGGGTAGGTGAGGTCAGAATGGTTGTGATACTCGCTGTGGTCTAGCGTTGGAGAAATCGGGTAGTCGTAGTGCGTAGCCGGGGTCCAGGATTAGAGAAAGTAGAAGTTCAATTGCAAGCCGAAGTCAGGGGTCAGAGAAGGCGGAGGTCCAGATACAAGCCGAGGTCAAAAACAGGAGCAAGAGAAACTAGATAAGTTCAGGCAAGGTAACAGCAAGGCCGCAGGGTGCTTTGGAGCAAGCACTTCGTCACAAAAACACAGGTTTATGCTCAGCCCAATTGGAGGAGGACCTGGTGAGCATAAATAGGGCAGGCAGCCAATAGCAGGTTAGTACAAGGCTGCAGGATAATGAATGAGAAGCACCCACTCAGATGTATTCAGTACACCGATAAGCAGGGGCGGGGAGAAGAGCAGGTGTAGAATAATTGTTGAGAGCAAGACTTCTTAGGGCCATGCGGTGCCTGTGCATAACATGTTTGTGATGTGCATCACCCGTGACATCACAGGGTAGAGCTTGAGCGCGGTGCATGCTGTGTCCCCCAGCTTTGTAGCGCAACGCACGTCACCCGTTTCGTCACGGGACGCATCACGAGGGTGGAGTCTGAGCACGATGCATGCGGTGTCCCCCAGCCTGGTAGCGCGACACACGTCACTCGTTTCGTCCCGGGATGCGTCAAAGGGGCGGAGCCTGAGCGCCGTGCGTGTGGTGTCCCTCAGCTTTGTAGTGCAATGGGAGTCACCCATCTCGGGACGCGTCACGGGGGCAGAGCTGAGGACGAAACCTCACACCGAGGGAGTAAGGCTTCGATGACAGCCATATGTATTTCCTAATACGGATCCGAAACACTGACGCATAAAAAGGTAAAAATCTTGTGAACCGGGGATTAATCGAATCTAAAAGGGTCAGCTATGGTGGGGGGGGAGGGGGGCTCCTTATGATTCTATATAAAATGGCTGTGATTAAATCTTCATTTTGCTAAGACCGAGTGCAAGGATCTTCTTTTCTACAGAGTCTATATAAAAAAGAAACACAAGCAACATTTGAGTAGGGGGGCTTTCTGCTTTAGACACACATTCATTTAATGACAATAACCAAAGCTCTTAGTAGTCAAAGTGGACAATTACAGTACTTGACTTTTGTGACAAATAAATACAAGAAAATATAATAAATAATATATTTGGCTTCAATCACACTGTAACCAGCTATAAATGAATTCTTACAGGACATGATGGCACACATTAAATTCAAAATGCAATCTCAAGAATAACTATTTTTAACATGTGACCATGACACTGTATATTTTATATGGCAAACGATTAATGACGAATTAGTATTTTAGATTAATTGTATTTTTTTGGTTTTCTTTTACATTAATTTTAAATGTAGAATAGGTGTGTGGGTTGATTGCTAGTCCTATGTGCATATATCTTCTCTTCAAAATACCTTAATAGAAAAGGGTACAGGAAACTTGGGGAAATAAGGCAGAAAACAGAGCATTCATTTAATGTTTACTAACATTTCTCAGATAAACCTTTATAAACGATTTTCACATTTTTCACTATCCTTGGTTGTTCTCAGACAAGTATGTTGTAAGAAGGGAATGTATGTACTGTATTAATAACTATACAAACAACACAAAAGCGCCAAGAGAAAAATACTTGTGAGTTTCTGTATGGCTTAGACAAGAAGTATTTTGTTTGATGGAGAAAGTGAATACATATTTAATCAGAAAAGGGCATTGTATTGTACGAGTGAAATGCTTTTATTTTTTAAATCCTAACGAAACCATTTCAAATATACATTTTTTTGCAGTGTGTTAGCAGTTCACTAAAGCCCAGAAAACCTGGGCATATGAGAGCAAATATAGTGTGTTCATTACCTTTGCATAATTTAGTTTTGTAGGTTACATGTATACTTTTCATGAATGCCAATTAAATATACCTAAACTGTAAGTGACAGAGGTTGCACCATGCTGTTTAGGACTCACAGGTCTTGAGAAAAATAGAGTCAATGTTTTGGTCTGTGCCAGGACCTTTCTCAACACAGGTTTACATCTAGCAAGGCCATTGGTTTTATCGAGGAACCAACGGCTTTGCAAGGGGTGCCACATGTTCAATCAGCCACATGTAAAATGACACAGTCCCTGCAAGCTAAAAATCTAAACCCACTACATGATACTGTATATACATCGATGAGAAAAGGTTTGTGAGCTCCAATGATAATTATGGAAATTCCATGGATTTTCCATGATAACCTTCTTGAATCAAAACCAGTCTTTTCTTAAATATCCAATAGGGTTTATATTAACCAGTTCCCTGTCTTTTCAAAAGAAAATGATGTATGAATTAGACAAATAATGGGTAATGAAGAGTCAGGGCATGTGAAAAAGCAAGTGAAACAGTTTTCTCAGCTAAATTAAAGGGGATAATTTGAATCAGGTGTTTAAATAATTAGGTTGATCTTCAGGTGGAGATTGTGAGGCCCCACCCTAAATAAAGATCAGAAACTTTGTGAGTTTGGTCTTCACCATACAGATGTGTGGAAACATGTCATGCCACAATCAAAATAAGTCTTTGAGTACCTCAGAAAAGCAGTAATTGCTGCTCATCAGTCTAAAAAAATTAACAAAACCATTTCCAAGGATTTGGGGCACCATCAATCCATTGTCAGACAGTCACTCTACCCAGGAGCAGTTGTCCTACCAAAATTTCTCCCAGAACAAACCACCAAATTATCCAGGAAGTCACAACGAACCCAGAGTAACATTCAAAGATCTGCAGGTCACCCTCGACTTGGCTAATGTGAGTGTTCATGAGCCGAGCGTCACCTCACTGCGCCTGCGTGTAATCCTCTTTGGGATGGGAGCTACAGTACAAAGCTGATGATTACTGCGCATGCGTCTGTAAATTCACCACTGCTTGCTTGAGAAGTTCAAGAGTGAGTGACCAAAAAAAAAAATATATATATATTTTTTTCTCTTCATTTTTTATTTTTATTTTCTCCACACAAGCCTGCCTAAACCATCTTGATGTTACGATATTCAATCTGTGCTGTAGCTTTTGACTGCGACACTGTGCGTTTGACTGCACATGGTTGATTTGTGTGCTTTTTATGTACTGTATGTAAGGAATCCGCTCCGCGGTTTACGGTTTGCCTCACCTTGCAGACATGTGCAGTTCTGGAACACTTCTCCTGTTATTTACTGCAACCTGGATTCACTCACCAAAGCAATACTGCCACACACTCCCTCTGATATTTACTGCAGCCTGGATTCACTCACCAAAGCAATACTGCCACACACTCCCTCTGGTATCTACTGCAGCTGTGCAGCCTATTACTGCAACCTAGACTTGCATTCACTCATTGGAGCAGTACCTTCACACCCCCCTCCGGGGATTGGCCCGCTGGCCTTTAAGTACTGCTTTCCCACAATGCTCCCGGCCGAGCATAGTCCTTTCCGGATGTCACTAACTGTTCTGCCACAAGCTCTCGCTTGTTCTCCTGTGCTGAAGCGGAGGTTCCCCCTGCGTCCTTCAGCTTCCTGTTCTCCTGTGCTGAAACGGAGGTTTCCCCTGCGTCTTTCAGCTTCCTGTTCTCCTGTGCTGAAGCAAAGGTATCCCCTACGTCTTCAGCTTCCTGGTTTCCTGCACTGAAGCAAAGGTATCCCCTACGTCTTCAGATTCCTGCTTTCCTGCACTGAAGCAAAAGTATCCCCTACGTCTTCAGCTTCCTGCTTTCCTGCACTGAAGCGGAGGTTTCCCTGTGTATCTTACGCTTCCTGGTTCCTGGGGCCTACTCTTTCCCTAATCTAGAGAGGCTGTGTCCTGGTTCCTGTGCTGAAACGGAGGATTCCCCAGCCCGCTCAGGACTCTTGCGCTGAAGCATTGGTTTACCCGTGCAGCTAAGCGGTGTGCTACTCTGGTCTGTCTACCACCTCCTGAGACCAGTACCATGGGCCATGGTCGCCGCACGCGCAGAGACCACCCCCGCGCTCCTAAGCTGAAGCGGGGCTCTCCTGACTACTTGTTGCCGAACTCTTGCTTGAACAACGTTTTCCCTGATGTCTCCTGTCCTGACCCTGGCTTGTCCAACGACGATGCTGTCTTCTCCTATCCTGATCCTGCTACGTACGACTACAAACTGCGCAATCCGGATCAGCCTGCGCGGTCTAAGGTCGGTGATTTTACAACCCCACCTCAGCCTCGCGGTCCAACCCAGGTTTGTGGTGAGCACAACCGTGACACTGTAATTGGGGATGTAGGGATCGAATTATTATGATGACCTGCCTTTTGAAATTATGTCATTTCTTTGAATTGCAGTACAGCTAATCCTTCATGCTGCTGTACCCTGTACCCCCCTCCCCACACACACACAAGGCTCGTTCAAGGATTTGAAACTCTTATCGACAGACACCTCTACAGAGTCATTCATTTTCTGAAGCTTGCCATTCTGTTTTTAATCCGTCCCTAGACGAGCATCACCTCACTGCGCCTGCGTGTAATCCTCTTTGGGATGGGAGCTAGCTGATGATTACTGCACATGACTCACCCACCCCCCCCCCCCAACCCTTTGAGGCTTTGTTTATGGTAACACTTTTGAAAATCCCTTCTCGAATTGATATGTAAATCTGATTTGCACAGCACTGTGAGAATTGAGAGTTAAAAAAACATTATCTGATTCATGTTGTTGATGCAGTAAATTACCACTTTTTGTCATGCTTTCTTTTTCTTTGGTGTATGTGGGGGGGGGGGGGGGTTGTTGTCAATGATTATGATTATCATGAATGTAAATAAATATATTTTTTATTTTATCAGGAACAAAAAAAACAAATATAAAAATAATCATGAATAATACAAAATGCAGCCTTTATTTTTTTTGTATCAATCTTTTTTATTTGCATTGACATTTACAGGAATGGGTACATACTTTTCAACAACATAAAACTGTTTATGTCTGACTGTATTGAGTGCATGCTAGCCAACATTGTTTTTTTTAATAGTTGGGGTTGAGGGAGGGGTGGGGGGGTGGGAGTGGAGGGGGGTAGACAGACAGAGGGGGGAGGAGGGGAGGGAGGGTTGGAGAGGGGGTAAGGGAGGGGGGGGGGGGAAGTCCCCCTTGGCTGGTCTACGTCTCCCACCTTTGGAATCTGGGTTAATCCCTTCAATAGGGTTTGCGCTTTAAATCTTTATCTGAAGCCCTGGGGGCCTATCCATGGGTCCCATGTGTTCCAGAGCTGTGTCATTTTTTTGTGCAGCATAGCTGTTAGTTTTTCCATAGACATTACCTCGTCCACCCGCCTTATGACTGTGTTTCTTGCAAGGGCTTTGACCTGCTTCCAGGCAGCTGCTATTGAGCACCTGGCTGCAGTCAAGATTGCAGAGACTAGTCTACTCATGGGTGGGGGTAGGTCGTCAAAGGGTCTACTCAGCAACAGGGACAGTGGATCTAGGGGGAGAGGAATTCCCGTTGTCTCATAGAGCAGAATCTGGATCTTAACCCAGAACCTCTGAATCTCCGGACATGACCACCAAATATGGGTCATGTCTCCCTTTTGACCACATCCTCTCCAGCACAGGTCTGGGGTGCCGGGGAAGATCTGGCTCAGTCTAGCTGGGGTCAGGTACCATTGGAATAGAATTTTGTAGATATTCTCTTTTGTTACTGTGCAGATTGAGGTTTTTGCCGCCATCTCTCAGATATCCTCCCACTCCTCAGTGTCAATTTGTATGTTTAGGTCCACAGACCATTTTTGCATATAGTGGTGAGTCGGGGATTCTGATGCTGACTCTATCCCCCTATAAATCTCAGAGCCTAGGCCTCTTTGATACCTACCTTTACTGCATAGTGTTTCGAATCTGGTGGGTGGGGGAAATTTGGAGTTCTGCGAGAGCAGAAAATGTCTAATTTGTAGGTATTTGAATAGGTGGAGGTGTTGAGCTTGGTATTTGTCCCGTACCTCTTTAAATGTTAGAATCTCTCCATTTTTCAGCAAGTCTGCAACCAGCCTTATTCCAAGCCCCTGAAATTGGGCAAATTGCTTTTTGGAGCACCCGGGCGGGAAGTTCGGGTTCCCAAAGATCGGGGTGATTTTGTGAGGGGGTGTTTAGCAGGCCATACTTCCCTTTGCTTTTAAGCCACGAGTCCCACGTGCATCTCATTGCTCCCAGATCAAACCTCCTTGGTCCTCCTTCTTTTCCTCCTTGGGACCACATGAGTAGCTGAAGTGGTAGTGGGGCTGCGTAATGTGTTTCTATCGTGAGCCAGCGGGCCGCTGCAGGGTCACAATTCCAAACTACAGCTTGCTTTAGCTGGGCTGCGAGGTAGTACCTGACCACATCGGGGACCCCCAGACCTCCTCTTAGTTTGTTTGATAACATGATCAATCTGGGGCCCTCGGTCTCTTGTCATTCCAGATAAATTGGAACATTTGGGCCTGTACATTTTTCATGGCTGTTAGTGGGACGACTGCGGGGAGTGTTTGAAAATAGTACAACAGCCGAGGTAGGATATTCATTTTGAGGGAGACTATTCTCCTGAACCATGATATTTGCTGTTTTTTCCACAACTCTAAGTCTTTTTTAATTTGATCAAATAGTGGGGGGTAGTTGTATTGATAGAGGGATCCATGGGAGCTCGAGATTCTTATACCTAGGTATTTGATGTATGTGGTGCTCCACTTGTATTTATAATTGGACTGCAAAAGCTTCCACGTTGTGTTTGGGAGGGATATGTTAAGTGCTTCTGACTTGTCTATATTTATTTTATAGTCAGAGACTGTTCCAAATTGGTGGAGCACCTTTTGTAGGTTCTGGAGGGAGATGTGGGGGTCAACGAGGGTCAGGATCACATCGTCCGCGAATAGGGAAATTTTGTATTCCTTTGTGGAGATCGAAAACCCCTTAATGCCCTTTTTTTGTCTAATTTTGTATGCCAATGGTTCAATTGTTAGGGCAAATAGGAGTGGGGATAGCGGGCAGCCCTGTCTGGTCCCATTTCTGATTGTAATTGGGTCTGATAGGCCTCCTGAAATTTTTACATATGCTGTGGGGTTTTGGTAGAGGGCTCTAACACCCTCTAAATAGGGACCACTAAAACCAAACTTCAGCATTGTTTGGTGTAGGAAGGACCATTTGATCCTGTCGAACGCTTTTTCCGCGTCGAGGCTCAGGATCATTGCATTGGTACCTGTGAGATGCACGTGGTCGATGATATCCACTATTTTGCGGTTATTGTCAGAGGCCTGTCTTCCTGACACAAAACCTACTTGATCTGTATTAATGAGTCTGGGGAGAATCGGGTTGAGCCTGTTTGCTAGTATCGTAGGGGCGGGGATTTCTAATTGATTGCGTGGGTGTTTATGGGTATTTAGGGAACATCCCTGGCTGCAGTATAGCACTCTTTGAAAAAGTCTCTTAGACGAAACGTGTCAGAGAACCTGTCCTGTTTTTATGATGGCTATGTTGCCGCAATAAAGTTTTTGCACGCTGCCACTGCCGCCAGCCTGTCTTTTTATCTGCTGTGCTCCAAGTCCCTTTCCCTCCCATCCTTTTTTTCTGAAAAGACAAGAAAACAAAAAATAAGTGCAGTTATGTGCATACTGTATTATGGCATTGTGTGCTGTGTAGTACTGTCAAACTACTCTATACTGGAACTACTGTATACTGTGACTACTGTTAAATACTTTGTAACCAGATGGCTGGTGCTGCTCTCTCTGGAAAGAAAAAAATTGAGCAGTTACTGTAGGTGCATACTATATTATGGCATTGTGTACTGTATAGCTACTCCATATTGGACTACAGTATGCAGTTAGTACTGTCAAACTAGTCTTTACTGGAACATGGGCGTCTGCAGGAGGGGGCAAGGGGGGGCGCTTGCCCCCCCCCTGGATCCAGGGCCGCCAACAGGGGGGAGGTACAGGGGGGACAAAGGGTACTACTTCCTGAGCCCTGTGTGTCAGACCGGGCCCCCTGCACGGCCGGGCACCAGTTAATTAAATAAATGTAAAAAAAAAGTTTAAAAAAATGGCGCCGATTTCCCGCAGTGCCGGCGCGCATGCACAGGGCAAGCAGGGCCCGCTTCCCCCCGCTCCCAAAGTGGGACGGAGGGGGAAGTACAAGCCAAGCTCCTCTGCGGCCCGCTCCCCCTCCCGCTCCCAACGTGGGATGGAGGGGGAAGTACCAGCTCCTCGGTGGCCTGCTCCCAATGTGGGACGGAGGGGGAAGTACCAGCTCCTCCTGCAGCCCGCTTCCCCCCCCCCCCCTTGGCCAGCTTCCCGCGCACCCACCTCCCACGTGCCCCCTGGCCCACCTCCCTTGGCCTTGCCCCCCCCCGAGCCCACCTCCTGTGCCCCCCCCGAGCCCTCCTCCCGCGCCCCCTGCCCAAGCCCACCTCCCGTCCCTGGCAGCTGCCGCGGGGATATCGGGGGCAGAAGGGGATATCGGGGCAGGAGGGGGAAGCGTCCGGCGACAAGCTGCACCCACCCGGTCAAGGTAAGTCACCCCACCCAGTCACTGTCACCCACTGTCACTGTCACCCACTGTCACCCACTGTCACTGTCACTCACTGTCACTGTCACCCACTGTCACCGTCACCCACTGTCACCGTCACCCACTGTCACCGTCACCCACTGTCACCGTCACCCACTGTCACCGTCACCCACTGTCACCGTCACCCACTGTCACCGTCACCCACTGTCACCGTCACCCACTGTCACCGTCAACCACTGTCACTGTCTCCCACCCACCCAGTCACTGTCTCCCACCCAGTCACTGTCACCCACCCAGTCACTGTCACCCAGTCACTCTCTCCCACCGTCATTCACCCACCCACCCACCATCATTCATCCACCCACATTCAACATTCACCCACCCACCCACTGTCATTCACCCACTGTCATTCACCCATCCACCCACTCACTCACTGTCATTCACCCACCCATCATCATTCATCCACCCACCTACCGTCATTATCCCACCCACCCACCGTCATTCAACCGTCATTCACCCACCCACCGTCATTCACCCACCCAACATCATTCACCCACCCACTGTCATTCACCCACCGACCCACTGTCATTCACCCACCCACTGTCATTCACCCACTCACCCACTCACCCACTGTCATTCTACTGTCATTCACCCACTCACCCACCCAGGCAGGTAGACACATGTCTTTTGTTGAAAATATAAAAATAAACAGGTTGCATTGTAATGTTTTATTCTGTATCACAATAAGAAAACAGTTAAGTAAAAGTTGCGCTCTAAAAGATATTTTTTGTGGTAGGTGCACTATGGGTTCGGGGGGGGCGCTATAGGTTCGGGGGGGGCCTGCTCCTTTCATTTGTCCTGGGCCCATGATTTCTGTTGGCGGCTCTGCCTGGATCACTCGCAGTCCTGGGCTGTTTTTCGCATTTATGGCGCCGTACAGTACGTTAACGGCGCTATAAACGCCAAAAACAGACTCTGGGTGGACCGGGACGGAGGTGGGTGGGTGCCCCTGGCGCCGCGGCAGGCAACTAGTGGTAGGCTAGCCTATGCTGCTACGCAGGAGGAAGCGCAGCGCACTGTCATTGGTAGCACTCGGGAGTGATGCGGCTCTCATTGGTAACACTACCTACCAATGAAAGCCGTCTCACTCCCAAGTCGGGACCAATCTGTGCCGCAGCAGGGACCGCCATTGTGCTGCGGTTATAAATTATGCCCCCCCCTGAAAAAAATTCTGCGGACGCCCATGTACTGGAACTACTGTATACTCTGACTACTAGGAAAATCTGTGCCATACTTACCTGTATCATACTGTACTTACAATACTACAGTACAGTACTATACCATACTACCTTCCTAATGCTTTCCCATTACGCGCAATCACAATGGGCAACACAGTCGCAATATGGTCAATATATTTATTGCATCATTCCACGGTGAGTACATCGTTCCAAAAACTCAGCATGCCTTGCGCCAACTCATCCTTTTTGGAGGGTTTCACGACTTTTCGGATATGGTCCTTCAGCTCATGCCAGACCATTTAGATAGGATTGAAGTCTGGCGATCTGTCATTGGAGGGAGGGGGAAAAAAAGGACAATTAGTTTAAGAGATACAGTACACAGTAAAAACAGTGGGGAAAAATGAGAAACGGTTACCGCACTTACTCCGCTGGCGTCTTCACCCAGTTGATACCGCGCTCAAGGATATGCGCTGTTGACGCGGTATGCTTCGGATCGTTGTCCTGGTAGAAACGGTGACCATCCGGGAACTCACGTGTGATGTATACCACAATCTCAGGCACAATTTTCTCTTGGAAGAAAGCTTTATTCATGATTCCTATAACAAGAAAAGAAAAGTGCTCAAAACTGCACACTAGTACAGTACAGTGCGTAAGGCACAAGCATGTGACATACATTTTACTGTACCTTCAAGGATGACGATGCATCATGGTCCACGCCTAGAGATGGCACCCCACACATGCATCTTCACTGGGTGTTTTGGACGCGGCTTCATAGATATGTGACCTTTTTTGTGGAATGCAAAGGTGGCAAATCTCTCCAGCGATACAGTAGACTCGTCAGTGAAGATGCAATCCTGGAAAGTTTCTCCACTGTCGAACCATGCCTGGGCCTGGACCACTCTCTTAATCTTGTTAACGTCCCTTATCATAGGGTACACTCTGTAATGACAAGGAATAAATTATTTTATAGGTACAGTACAGTTTCTTAACCAACACTTTTGCCTCCTGTACTGTCCAGTACTAACCTCACACGTCCATATTTCCATCCAATTCTGCGTCTCAACTTCTTTATGCTGGTCTCGGATACAGTGAGATTGTGATTTTGCTGCAGAGTGTATTTGACCCTTAATGCACTCTTCTCATCATTCTCTTCACTTATTTTGTCGACCAGAAGAGTTGTCTCCCTACAATGTACAGAAAAACAACAATCCAGTAAGTTACAGTGCAGTAGGCCACAAGCACAGCACATCATTTGCAGTAAAAATAGTATACAATGAGATAGATCTACACAATATATTGTTCTATTAATATGCAGCAATATAAACAATATATATACTGTTATTATAAAAATATACCGAAATAATTATAAAATTAGAGAGATCTACACAATATATTGTTCTATTAATATGCAGCAATATAAACAATATATATACTGTTATAAAAATATACCGAAATAACTATACATTTATAGAGAGATCTACACAATATATTGTTCTATTAATACATGTATGCAGCAATATATATACTGTAGTTATATAAATATACCGAAATAACTATAAAATTAGAGAGATCTACATAATATATAGTTCTATTAATATGCAGCAATATATGATATATTATTGTACTATATAGTTATATAAATATACTTACGCGTTAGTTACCGTTGGTGTACTCGTGCATTGTCTGGTTTCTCCGTGTGCATGATAGCACACGGTGGTTGGTGGAACAACGATGCCAGAAGCAGCTAACCAGCGTTGGATATCTGCAATTCGGTGTCCGCTCGTGTACATCTCCTTAATTCTCATGCTGAGATACTTTGAAATCTTTTTAACAGGCATTGCTGCGAGTAGAAAGAAATACAAACACAAGAATGTATATTCAATGTTTAGTCGATGTGCATTCAATGTGCAGTGAATCCACAAAATGGATGGTGTATTTCTACGTTAATGACTCACATTAGAGTACACCCACTTTCAACACCTGTACCTCGTCGCCATGCATAAAAGGTTACACACTTTGCATAGCCCACCACTCAATGATCTGTATCTGAACTTGCCCTTGTCCAGATACTGCATTGTGCCATCTGCTTCCATGGATCAACCCCGATTCTACGGACGCAGGAAACCACTCGCCTCTGCCGTGCCTGTCACACAGAAAAAGCGAAAGGCAGCAGCCGTTTCCAAGCCAAGGCCAAAGCGACAGGCTAAGGCCAATAAAGAAAACCTTCTGCTGACCCCAAAGGCTAAGGGTTTTAAAACACGCAAGCCTAATTATGTCAAGAAGAAATAAGGTGATGTACACTCAACGCAAAACAAATGGCAGCCAACCCATCGAACCAGCAGACCACTTCCTCCAATACACTTCGCCGACTCTGCCGCCGCTCTCCCGGAAATCTACAGCCCATCTTCTCCACTACTCGTCCACGACACTGCCGCCGCTCTCCCGGAAACCCAAAGGCCATCTTCGCCACTGCTCTTCGACGACGCTGCCGCTGGTGCCCCTGAAATCCACGGATTACTTTCTACATTACGCTTAGACGACTCTGCTGCTTCTCACCCGGAAATCCACAGGTCGCTTTCTCCATCCCTCTTCGATGACGCTGCCGCTTCTCCTCTCCCGGAAATCCACAGGTCACCTCCTCCATCCTTCTTCGGCGATGCTGCCGCTTCTCTCCATGGAACCCCCATCTCATCCTCCGTAGCATCCATCCACCCAGATGTCCACAGCATGCCATGCACAAAAACCAGCTCTTTTGACCGCATGCTCAATGGGTTAAGTGTGGATATCCCCGGGAACTCTATTGTGCTGGTAAAGATAGATCTGCTTCTGGAGACCATGCTAAATATGGATCAACGGATGCAGAAGATGGATCAACGGATGGAGAAGATGGATCAACGGATGGAGAAGATGGATCGACGGATGGAGACTGACATAGCGGGGACACATAATTTGCTCGGTGTTCATGCCCCTGTATCCCCGACGCCGGAGCAGGAGGGTGGCATGGATCTGATGAATGGGACTTTCGACCACCTTACAACACCAAGCGCACCCCCTCCACCAGAAGATTTTGTGTACATGAAAGCTGTTGAGGAGGAGGATAACATGACAACCACGCCAGGAGACAACACGGCGACCAAGACAGGAGGAAAGCTTCCTCCCAGACAACCTACCCTCGCCCACCGCCACAAGCACATCCGCTCACAGAAGAACACCCGCTCCCAGAATCCAACCTACATACGCTTGCATCGATACAGTGCCCGACATCATCCTGCGCGAGCTGCCTCCGGCATTCAGGGAGAAGTATAGGGGGATGAGTGCTGGTTTACCCCAGAAGTATGCCATGTTAATTTTTAAGCACCACGTGTCCTACTTGGTGTACTGTGAGTGGGCCTACAAAGTGAACTAGGAAGGAAGTCGCGAAAAAAGGGCGCTTCCTGAAAATTTAAGAGACTATTGTGGAGGAATTGCGGCGCTATTTTTCAATGACAGATCCTTTAATGAAAAGCGTTCGAGACTCCATCAATGGCATTTTGTGCCATACAAGGCATCGGCCCAGGAAGGACAATCTGGTGGGTATCGAATTTGCGTGACTGTTCCACTGTTGTATATTTTTTGTAAATGTTTTTGTAAATGTTTTTTTTATATTTTATGAATAAAGAATTTTTTTTAATAACACCATACTGTTGTCCTGTACTGTACATGCTTTGACTTTATGTACTTTAATAAAGGAGATGTTGCGTGTTTTAACTTGTATTAATAAAGAAATGTTTTTACTTACTATACACACAGGACCTGCACAATTCCAGTCCCCGAGGGCCGCAAACAGGCCCGGTTTTCAAGGTTATCCTGAAAACTGGGCCTGTTTGCGGCCCTCGAGGACTGGAGTTGTGCAGGCCTGACTGACTGTTCTGTACACCATCCTACTGTAACTGTTTTGACTTTCTGTACTTTAATAAAGGAGATGTTACGTTTTGTATATTTTATGATTAAAGAATTTTTTTTGATAACACCATGTGACTGTTAACTATACTGACTGACTGTAAATGTTTTGACTTTCTGTACATAAATGTTTTCACTAGCAGTAAACCATACACCTGTTGATGTTTTGAATTGCTGTACACTTAAAATGTTTTTACATTGTACAGTATTTGTAAATAAATGTTTTTGTACTTCACCAATAAAAGAAAATGTTGATTTGTTTTAAATTGTTCCATTGTCTCCTTTTATTCTGTAACAAAATACAATGTTTCTAGAATGTACAGTACTGTCCGGGCATACTGTACTGTATACTGTAGGCATGCTCAGTACTGTACATCACAAGAGTATTAAAACATGCTATACGGGTATAGAATACACATATGTACTGGAATACATGTAGAATAAATGCATACTTTTTATTTTCTCGGGTTTATTATACAGTATATATAAAAAAAAGTATTGTATACGGTCTGAAAACATCAGCATACTGTTTCAGGTATTCTATCCTGATCAATAACAACGGCCACAAAACTGTAGACTCCGGTACGTGTTTTTTTTAAATTCGATTCAGCAATGTGCAGGCATTGTTACACAAAGCGATATTATCCATCGAAATCCCTCCATTTTCCGTTTTCCGCATGAGATGATAAAGTTTTTTTCTTTTCTGAGGAAAAACAAAAGTAAAAGTTTTACTGTAATGGTCAGTCCCCTGTTCACATGCGCATGCGCCTACCGTCGATGTGATGATACGCATATGCGTTTCAAGAAAGTTCCAATGCGCATGCGCCTAGCTTTACACCAATTGTGCAGTATCTACTGTAGAAGCCGCTCAGCCAATCATATTGCTTACAGGAGAATCGCTTGACTTTTGAATCGCACTGATATTGATATTTAAAAAAAAAAAAAACCAGAATAAAATACGGTAATATTACTCACCATAGAATTTCCCAATCAGCTGGCGCCGGGACACTGCCAGTCCCGTATTCTTGATCGTACACGTCGTTGACAGGTGACAGCGGGACTACTACACCTGTAGTCAGCTGATGAGGCTGGAAATCGCTTAGGTACATGCAAGCTTGCTCGAAACTGCACGCAAAATCTGGCACAGGCTGCAGGTATCTGTGCGTGGACAGACAGCAAGGGTTGTCACTGACGGTCGGACCGTTATTGGAAGCCGGTGCTGGTGCTGGCGCATTGCTTGCCACCGACTGACGTTTCTTAGTTGGTTTTACACGACCTTTTGCCATCTGCATGATCATAGATATGGGAAAAACCCGGTGATACACACCAATACCCTCCAATAAAATCGGGATCAATACGAAAAAAACATGGATCGCTACATAACGTTTTCCTTATTGCACGCTTCCACACATGAGGATCTGGCGAAAATGTGTAAAAGTCATAGTTTTCGATAAAATACTGATAAATTTGAACAACTGTTGCCATCTTATCATCTGTTGCCTTAATCGCGGCCCATATTAAATAAGCGTACGTTCGGTCAGGTTTTTGGAACACGGGCTGCACTTGTGCACTCATGGCGGGAATCTCTGGACAATAACAAGACCAGAAACTGGTGCTTGTCTTTCTTTAATATGAAAAGCCTAAATTGATACATTATTGTAACCTCTTCCTTCAGTCCCAAGCCCAATTTACAATAGATAACTGTGGTATCTTTTTTAAACGAAACACCTGCAAGTCGACACATTACTGAAGTGCATGCGCATTACATTTCATGAATATCTGCCATCTGGCGGATACGCGAAGCATTGCAACCAATTAAATCCGAACCATTATCAATAAACACATCAACCGCGGCTGTAAATGCAACATGAATGCGGTCAGAATGCGGTATGAATGCGGTGAAGTGCGTGGCATTCTGAAAATAATCCCGGAAAAATGCGGTGATGTTGGAGAATAAAAGGGGCCGCGGATGTACTACCAGGCCATTTCGGCTAAAAGGGCTTTAAACCCTTCCTATAGAAGAGGGTTGTTATGTGTGTTGGGATTGAGGGAGGGAGAGTGTCCTTGGGTGAGTGGTTAGGCTGCCTGGAGGAGTGGGGATTGCCATTGCAATTGCAATGTCACTGTCTGTATTTAACACAATAGGTATTCTTCATTATTAGGCAGGAAAGTGGACTATTCTTGCAGGCTGCTAAGTTTGCAGAACCCAGCACAATCACTCCTGAATCTGTGCAATTCTCTCCTTTGGGGCCTGCAGCCAAGGAATGAAAAGAACAGCCTAGAGTACTGAATCCACCAACTGCTTTATGTCTATTAGGAAACAAGCTTCTGCTGAAAGTCTCCTTAAATATTCTTGTCATCTGTGCAAATGTAATCAGCAACTCATAGTTTGCTTGAATAGTTTCACATCTCAGCTTCTCTATTGGGAATCTTAAAAGGTACAGTTACTGCCTGAAGCAGTATTTCCAGCTAACTGTTCCACACTTTATGGGCTCTAGAAAAGAAGATGCATTAATTATAGTGTATTTATATAATGTTTTATTTTTGGAGCATTATCTAATACTGCACATGATCTTTGTAGCTTATTTTGTTACTAGTCTGTACACTCTTAACCTAAATAAGTGCTGAAATATATTTCAAATATATACAAAAATACAGGGTCAGGTGCATTCTATTTGGCTATCTAACTTAAAGTTAGCCTAAATTAACATTAGGTTAGTCTTACTACAAATCCACTAAAGTGAATAACCTGACATGAAGCCAGTGTTACTCCGTGAAATAACATATGTTACATTTTTTCAGACATTGGTGCTAATGATAGGCAACATGTAATGTCCGCAACACTCCTCAAAGAAAGTTAAAAAAGCTTGTTAATTATTGTACTTATGTGTTATTACAACATAAATGAATATTATGAATATGAAAATGAATAAAGGAGTGCTACAGTACGTATTCTTCGCTGACTATACATATTTTTTTTATGATATAACTGGCCTTTGGATCTAGGAGTTTATTGCTTCAATCCTTTCAAAATGCTGGCCATATTGTTACAGTTATGTGAATCTAAATAATTTCAATTTGTCCCAGTATCTGAAGAGGAGATTAGACAAGCGCTCCTCAAATTAAAACTAAGCTGTCAATGTGGACCAGACTAACTGAAATCTACGTTGCTAAGACTTGGTGCCCTAGCCATTGCCAAACCAATTGCTTCCATAGTCAACGCTATCCTGTCTGCAGGTCATATCCCTAAGACCTGGAAAACTGCCAGAGTTGTCCGATCTTCAAAAGTGGGGACAAAAATATTGTCTCAAACTACAGGCCAATCTCTCTTCTCCCAATACTATCCAAAGTCATGGAAAAATGTGTTTACTCCCAATTACGGGATTACTATAACAAGACAAATTTCCCTAGCCAATTCCAATCTGGCTTTCGCCCCAAACACTCCACGGTAACTACCCTGCTAAAAGTTTGCAATGAAATCCAGTATGGAATGGAACGGGGACAACTCACTGGTGCAATATTCCTAGATTTTGTAAAGGTTTTTAATACTGTTGATCATGTTATCTTGCTTAACAAACTCCAGTGCTCTGGAATAGGGAAGCATGCTTTAAACTGTTTTCATTCCTACCTATAAGGTAGATCCCAACATGTGTCCATCTCAGGCTCTAACTCCAACCCCTTGGATATCACTTGTGGTGTCCCGCAAGGTTCTGTTCTGGGTCCCCTACTCTTCTTAGTGTTCATGAATGATCTTCCCACACCTTGTAAGGGAGCTTAAATACACATGCGTCCTCTCCGACCTTGAACACATACTTCAATCTGACGTTTTGAGACTTGAAAATTGGATTTCCCGAAACAAACGGTGTTTAAACACTGACAAGACAGTAACAATGGTATTTGGGACCAAGGCTAAATTTCTAAAGATTCAATGACTGAGCTCCAGATCATAACCAATGCTAATACCACTCTAGCGCCTGTTACTAGTTTTAAATACTTGGGCATATGGTTTGTCTCCCATTTAACATTTGAGATGCACATTGATACCCTGACATCCAAAACCTATGTCAAACTAGGTATTCTTTATAGGAATAAATCCTCCCTAAGTCTGCTGGTCAGAAAACGTATTGGACAGCAGATGCTAATGCCAATTATTAACTATGGGGACATAATATACGGCTCAGCACCCCAAACCCACATTAGCAAACTTGATACCCTCTACAATTCAATATGCCATTTGGGTCTCCAATGCAACTACAACACACATCACTATGAAATGCTCAAATAACTAGATTGGTTATCACTTGAGTCTAGGCGCAAAGTTCATCTGTCCTGCCTTGCCTTCAAAAACTTTCTTGGCAAGCTACACATCTACCTGAACAAGCTCCTCACCCCTACCACATGCAGCACTTATCATCTGAGATCTGACTCCAAAACAATGTTCATAGTTCCAAGGTTCAGGAGGGTATCTGGCCGCTCCTCCTTCTCTTTCCGTGCACTCCAAAACTGGAAAAATCTACCGGAGACTCTCACAGCCGCCACCAGTCTAAGTTCTTTCAAAACTAAAGCTGTCTCACATTTTAATCTGGTCTGTAACTGTTACATTCGCTTATGTAACTATGTATTTGTAACCATGTATTATTTGACATCATAACTCTATGCCCAGGACATACTTCAAAACGAGAGGTAACTCTCAATGTATTACTTCCTGGTAAACCATTTTATAAGTAAATACATAAAATAACATCATTACCACGACTAATATACAACAATGCATGGACAGAAACAGTTACATTTATTAGCAGCACATATACTAGGTGGTGATGCAAAAGTAATATTTCCTTAGGGAGGAGGTGAATAAAATTACAGCTAAATGTAAATAAGTTAAGCTTGGATACTTACAAAGATAATTACCTACAAACTGCCAGAACACAAAGACCATTTGACTCTTTTCGAGTGAGTTCTGCAGCATTGTGACTCTGAACTGGAAGAAATGCTTGGCGGGAGACTTCTAAGTACTAACTCTATGGGGGAGATTCAAAAAGCTCCAATGAGGGGTAATATACCCCGATCTGGTGTTAATTGCCAGACACCTCGCAATGGCACTTAGTGAATCCCAATGATTGCTACAGATTCCAATTGCTTTCTCATGTACTACAAATTAGAACGTGTTGGCCAAATAATGTTTGATATGGCTAAAGAAAGGATGTTAATTGTGCTGCACTAGACATTTAGGCCCATATTCTATATACTCCGAAGCAGCCGCTATGACTACTAAGATGTTAACACAGTAGTGTTGTTTTCCCCCCATAATATTCCAGGGCTAAAACTATACTTTTTTTTATATTACAAAGCAAATATAGAATGCTAAAGAGGCGCGGTTCAGTACTCTGAACTTGCCAAACAAAAACCCCTTTGTGCACTCTGTATTCTACAGATGTATTTTCTTCTATCTATCAACTGCCATAGAGCTTGTGCACAGTGTGCAAAGCTTTGACCGTCCATGGCGCAGTGCATAGCAGGCATTAATGACCCATCGGGATTAACCACAATGGGGGTCCCTGCAGGGGGTATAGTGGGAACTCAATCCCAACTCTGATTGGCTCTAGTATACCATGTGACAGAGGCTTGGGGGAGTACGGATGTGACGTCAGCCAAAGGCCGTCACATGGTACTTGAGCAAATCAGAGTTGGGATTGAGTTCCCACGCTCTGATTGGCTACCGTACCATGTGACGCCGGCCATCTTTGTTTGGATGATGTCATCTTAAAGGCAAATGAAGCACAGCCATTCTGAATGGCTGGCGTCATTTCCTTTTAATGACAGCATCAATTTTTTTTTTGTTGGCAAAATCACATGGTTTTCTCGGCCCAATCAGGGCCGTGGGAACCATATGACAAATTTTTAAGCCAGACGCTGAGGAGGAAGGACCTCCCGAAGAAGAAGTGGACCAGGGCGTGGCGAAAGAAGTTAAGAAGACCCCAGAACAAGACAGAAGACAGAAGAACACAGATGAAGACCCCCGCTATGGATTACAAATAGAAGAAAGAAGACCCAGACACTTTTGGATTGTAAGGGTTTTTTATTTTATGGTTACCTGGTTCCTGTTGTTGGATTATTTGTTCGAGACATTCGGTTCAACGGGATTCGGTGAGTGGGTCATCTAATGGTAAGTAAACAAAAGAAATATATTTTATTTTACTTTTACAGGTTTTTTGCAATTTTTTTCATGTCATCCATTTTTTTTAATGTCCATTTATTGGCCCTGAATTTATATATGTCACTATGGATATACATACGTACAGGGACAGTTAATGGTTGTATTGTATGTTTATTTTTAATTTTATTAAATGTTTCTTATGGTCTTTTATTGCACATGTATGTATGTATGCATGTATGTATGTGTGTAAACTATAGATGGACATACATAAAGGTATAATAAAAACTTGTTTGCCTAATGTTTGCTTGCCTTGTTGTGATGTTTTTTTTTTATGGTAATTTGCTGCTTTGTGTACAAATGTGTTTGTAATTTTATTTTTTCAAATCTTATTTTCAAGGCTGTTTGCAATAGTTTATTTAATTGGTTTATTTTTGGAGATTAAATTTAGTCAGATGGTGGTTACTTTGACAGATTATTTTTCAGAATGGTTTGTTTTTAGGATTTGAATTGTGTAATTGATTTGGATTGTAATAGATTTGAGATTGGATTAATTAATTGATATTAATTTAATTCTGTTGACTTGCTGTGTTTTAATTTAATGATTGGATTTGTATCTTGTTGGAAATAGTTTATTTGATTTTGAGCATTGCTTGGCATAGTATAGATGATGCACAGATTAATTGTATCATGTACACATTGTCAAATTTAGTGTATTTATTTACATTTCTTAGATATTGATTTGGCTTGGTACTGTTTGATATTGGGAGATATTTGTATTTCGGCATGTATATCCTTAACCATTTTTGTATATTGGTTAATGATATATTGGATATATATATATATATATATATATATATATATATATATATATATATATATATATATATATATATATATATATATATATATATATATATATATATATATATATATATATATATATATATATACATGATGAAACCACTGTACAAATGAATGGGTGAAGGGTGTGTATCGGGGCAAGGTGGTAATCCCTTAATTACCTTTGTGGTTATTAACCGATAAGGTGATTAAGGGGTTAATTGATATCACAATGATATCACAATGTATTTGTATTTGCTATGTATTGTTTTGGCTACGGAGGACAGAGGGCACTTGCTGATGGAGGTGATTCATATTGCTGAGGTTAGTAGAGCTGTATTTATTTTATTAGGCTAGTTAATGTGTTTAATAATGGACAAATAATCTATTATCCATATCTGAATAATAGTTATTTTGCCCATTACCGTACTGTATGTGTGTTTGGTGGTGGTGGGGGGTGGGGGGGTGGTTGTGTGGGTGTGGTGGTATTTATTTATTTAAATGTATAGGACAGGTTTATTTTTTGGACATACAGGGTTGGTTCCTTAGGTCTGCGCCCCATAACGGGGCCTGTATCTCCTGAATTAGGGGGTCCCCGAGGCTGAAACCAATGCTGTTCAGCTCAGGAGACCCCCTGCTCATCTACATTATTATTAAAAATCAAATTTGTACAGCGCGATCGCCTGTAAGAGCCGTGCATTGAAACGCAGCGTCTCCATGCAGTTCTTACAGGCTGCTTTATTAACTGTATGTCAGGTATCGTGCTATATAACTTTAAGCACGATAGCAGGGGGGAAAGAAGGTGCTTGCGCGATATGGCCCTTTTTGCCTAGGCAGGCCGAAAACGCGCCGAGCAGCCTTAGTGAATAGCGCATTTGGCTTCACACTTTTGCGCCCGAGCTCATTTTCCCATTTCAGCACAAATAATCGGAGATTAGTGAATCACCCCCACTGTGTGCCCCCTTCTTACGTGGCTGGGGAAGAGCGCGGGTGCACCCAGCCAGTGCCGGGGCTTGCAGTAAGATTGAGGGGCGATCCGGTCACTGGAGCTCCTTGGCGGGACGCCGGTAAGGGAGCCGCCATTTTAGAAATTATGTGTGTGCGCAGTAACAGATCGCGCATGCGTAGAAGGTATTCAGAGTAGCGGCAGCCATCTTGGGACTCCTCGCGCATGCGCAGTACAAGCATACAGTGCAGCTATTACACGGTGTTGTACAGGGTACTGTTATAGTGTGTCCAGTAAAGTGGTGAAGAACAGGACAAGTCCCATGTGTGTGCTCGAATAAAGTGCACCTCGTGTGGATACAATAGATGTATTAATATTGGGGGACAAGGTAATCCATAAATCTCCTAGAGTGGGAGTGGTGCCGATAAAGAGCACAAATGAATATGTAAAGACCAGGTTGCCAATGCACAAGAAAAAATGTAGAAAGCATGTAGTAACAGAACTGAGTTTGTGGGTATCTCTGTCTTGGAGCTGTAATCCATGTACTGTGGGACTGTGTAAGCCTGTCCCGCCTCCCCGTAATAAGCAACACCACTAGAGAATGTAAACCAGAATCCGGTATAGTTCAGTGGTATATACGGTATATACAGAGGCGTATTGTTAGCTCACCTAATCCAACGTAGCTGCAGGGTCACCTCCGACGAAGGTCCGTACGATCCGCTGTGCTGGTGCCTGTGTTGCAATTGAAGCATGATGGTCTGAGCCGTCGTGGTAGCTATGATGTCACTGAAGGCGACGCTCCTTCATGAGGGTACATCACGGACTGTAGCTAGACCCCCGACCAATCAGCTGGTGCTCTGGCATCACTCCCAAACGTGGGTAGAGTCCATGAAGTGCAAAGCAATGGAATAATCCCCTCCTGTATACCTGTCCCAAGGCGTGCCTCCAATTGAATAGTAGAAGTATAGAAAAGCGAAAAATTGGGCACTGCTAGTGAAAAATGAGGTTGGTAGTAGGTAAAAAATGAATGCATGATTTTATTAGGCATGAGAGGCTGTCATGCCTAATAAAGTCATGCATTAATTTTTACCTACTACCAGCCTCATTTTTCACTAGCAGTGCCCAATTTTTTCGCGTTTCTATGTGTCCAGTAAAGGTTGTAAGTATATGCTTGCAAAAGTGCAGCATATGTCTAATAGGCAATTTAGCTAAGATTTGAAGATAGTGCGCATATGTTTTTAGACATGACAGTACCACTGAGAATATGATTCAGAGAGGAGCCAAGACTGAGCAAAGTGGAGATACAGCTATAGGTATGGCAGACTGACACCTACTGCTGAGGTGAGACAAAAGGGAGGCAGGCTACAGCAATGTTTACATTTCAATGGTATTTATAAAGCAATTAGAATTGGTTACTCAGGTATATTATGATCCTTGAGATAGTTTATACTTCAGGGGTTTTTAATAACAGTGGTATATTTTTAACTGATTCTGAAGTAAAAGGGCTGTCTAAAGGGTTACATTTTGCCCCATCTGCCAAGAACTAATGCGTTCAAACTATTTATTGACGCAAATAAATTTATGCGGAAATTGACAATCAAAAGGCATTTTTTTAAATGTAGCTTTGATATACCTAAATTAGATTTATTGAATCCACCAGTGGTGATTACCAGAGAGGATTTCAATCACTGTACATTTAAAAAGAAATCTACTTTTTATCCCAATGGTGAGAAAGTAAGTTTTGTAGACACCCTTTATCATCAAATAGTAAATGATTTTGAAGCTTTAGCGAAACATGACCTAAAGGATAAGAATAATGAGTCCAAATTAGAAATAGATGCCATGAATAAAATGGCTAAAGAAAAAAAATCTAGTAATAAAAGCAACAAACAAATGGGGGGCAATCATAATGAGTCGAGAACATTACTTATCTTTCAAGATATTAAGTGACAGAGATGCTTATTCAGATCTCAAATAAGACCCGACAAAGACTTTCATGTCAGAGTTGGATTTATTTTTGCACAAGAGCAAAAAATGAGGCATAGTTAATGAAAATGAATTTCAGTTTTTGAATTATAAATTCTCCAAAATACCCATTTTCTATTTTTTGCCCAAAGTGCACAAAGATTTAAATAGAGCACCAGGCCGCCCAATCATTTTTGGGATACATTCATCTACATCAAATTTGTCTCAGTATATTGATACATATTTGAAAGAATACATTTTCCAACTTCCATCTTACAGTACCTGAGAGACTTCACTCAGGAAATACAAGTTTTGAATAGTGTAGAATGTAGGACACCTATCTCTGGTGTACAGTAGACATGACGTCCCTCTATACCGTAATAGACCATACTAAGGGTTTCAATGCCATCAGAAGAACATTATAAAAAGCAGGCAATCTCCTGATCAAACAGATTAATTTTATACTGGAAGGGATTGAATATATCCTCAATCATATTTTTTTCTCCTTTGAATGTCAATTTTTTCTTCAAAGAAAAGGTACAGCCACGGAAACCAGGTTCGCGCCGAGTTATGCGAATGTATTCATGGGGATTTGAGAAGACGATCGTATTTATCAATCCAACCCCTTTGTCGCAAACCTGGTGCTATGGAAAGATATATAGATGACATACTGTTCATTTGGGAAGGAACTGTAGAGTCATTACATGAATTTATATTATATCTGTCACGCTGTGTCCACCACAAAGTAGACGAGACCCTCGGTACTGAGGTGGGAATAGAGAAAACGCCACCGAGAGGCACAGGGATCCGGTCTGGAGTGTGCGTAGTTGAACTCGCCGGGTCAGGAGCAGAGAGAGTAGAGTCGTCATAAATAGTTCCCAAGGTGAGGGTAGGAGAGGTCCGGAACATTGGAGGTACTAGTCGCTGGGGTCGGTGCAGGAGAAGGTAGAATGGTCGAGGTCCGAGAGCCGAGTTCAGGTTAGGAGAGTTGCGGAGGGTCGAGGATAGCCACGGTCGTGGTTCCAGAGAAGCGGTGGTCCAAAAGCAAGCCAAGGTTGGTACACGGGAGATCAAGCAAGACAAGGCAGGATATCCAGGAGACAAGAGAGGTAAGCACAGGAACAGGAAGCTTATGCTCAGCCAATGTGCCAGTGGCACTGCTGAGCCAAGTAGGTGAGACGGTCCAGTCCGAGAAGGAGGCGGGACCGAGGAATGTCAGTGCGGAGCCTGTCATAGGCTAAGGTAAGGAAGCCAGGTGGGGAAGCTGAAGGCAATCAGTGCCTGTTGCCACAGAGCTCTGGTGCGTGGCTTGCGCATCACGCGCATGCACCGCACACAGAGTGTGCGCCGTGATCCGGAGGCGGGAACTCCTGCTGTGACCCTGGCCTGCGTGAGGATGCCGTCCGGCGTGAGGAGGAGCCGCACACATGCGCGGAGGAAGCGGGAGTGCGCGTGAGACCGCGCGAGTCCAGGACCCTCTCAGCGGCCGTCGGAGCAGGTAGGGGATCAGTGCGCCTGCACGTGGAGGTGCGCGGCACCTGGTTCCTGACAATATCTTAACATTAATGACCTCAATTTGAAATTCAAAGAGAAATATAATGAATAAGGTATCGAATTTTTAGAACTCGTTCTATACATCAATGAGACGGTTATTAAGACCAAAACATTCTTTAAGCAAGGTGATTGCAATAATTCTGTTCTGAAGAATAGCTGCCATCACCCCAACTGGACCACCAATATAGCTTTTGGTCAATTTCAACGTACAGATGCAGCCACCAGTATTAGATCACTTGCCTGGGTAAAAACTAAGGAATCTCACAGTAAATGCCTCAACATTTCTGTGAGATTCTTAATGGCCCATTGGATTAACACAGCAAGGGTCCAATTAACCCCACCCCCTCCCCCCCGCTGTGTTAATCCGATGGGCCATTAGGAATCACACAGAAATGTTGAGGCATATTCTGTGAGATTGCCCCAAATTTTCCAAGGCTAATGATCTACTACTGATGGCTGCATCTGTATAAGGAAAAACTGTTCAGACATAGGGGCCTATGCAGAGAGCAGCGCTATTTCGAAATTCGCCATTTTTTGGAGAAAATCGCGCAGAAAGCAGCAGAAAATGGCGAGTTCCGAAAAACGCGCCAATTTTTCTTTTCTATTTGTAAAACTCGCCTCGCGGCTGGCGAGAACCTCAATCTCGCCAGTTTTAAAAATATCCGTATGCAGAGAGGCGCGAACGGCATCTAGCGGCTGTTCGCGCCAATAAAATGGCGCGATTGTCTCCTTTTTGCCTCGCCAGAAAAAACTGGCAAGAAGCTGCCGCTCGCGGCCATTGCAAAGGGAAAAAAAAGGCGCAAATTTGTTTTTACACGTTTCTGAAGCGCGCATCTCGCCAATTTAAACTCGCCACACGCATCCATGTTAAACATAGCAGAATTCGCACTTTTCTGCATATGGAGAATAAAACTCTCCAAAAAAGCTACTTTTTAATAAATTCGCCAATTTTAAAATTCGCTGCTCTCTGCATAGGCCCCATAGACATTTTTAAACAACAAGCTTTAATTTTAGAGCACAAGTTTATTAATAAGGGATACCCATTGTTGGAACTGGAAGAAGCCAAAAATAAAGGTAGATTATTAGATAGCAATCTTATTCTGAAACCTAGTGGGAAAAAAATTAGATGATAGCAACAATATGCCCTTTGTTAAACAATTTAATTGTGAACACGAAGATCAGCAAAATATTGAATAAACATTGGCACATTTTTAAAAAATGACACAGTGCTACATGATTTCTTACCAGAAAGGGCCAGAGTAATATCTACTAAAGCACATAACTTAAAAGATAAATTGGCCCTGAGTCTTCTGCCAAGCACTAAAACTAATAACAATTGGCTGAGTGAGAAACCAAAGGGATTTTTTAAGTGCACGAGGCTTTGTAAGGCTTGTAAATATGGTGAATCCAAAACAGATTTTTTTTATATCTAACTGTACTAATGAGATTTTTACAATTAAGAGTTTCATTAACTGTAAGAGCACATCAGTTATATATTTACTCAGCTGTGTAAATTACAGTATGTTGGCCGGACTATTCGATCTTTAAGGGTCAGAATCCTAGAGCATCTTAGGAACATATGTTTGGGTTTAGAAAGCCAAAATGTGACCATGCACTTTAAACTTTTTCATGAGTCTGATCCCACCGTCCTAACCTTTTTAGGGATTGGTCAAATTAAACCAAATTGGAGAGAGGGCAATAAAATCCAGGATGTTTCCCAGCAAGAGACATTCTGGTTCATAAATGGCAAACGATCAAACCTCAACACACAGAACCCCAGCAAGCTCTTTTTGGAAACCCCTGAGCCCCCACAAAATATATATATGTATATGTGTCAAAATGGAGTGCTATTGAGCGTGGCATATGTATAGAACAGATGACAGAGAAGCCCAATGCTACATCCAACATGACAGAAATACACAGTAAAATACTTATATATTCTCTTGAAATAGGGTCATTTAGTTTAACCCTTTGGCCAAAGCGTTGTAAGCTTGCGAGCCACGTCAAGGCAGCCACCTGTTCGCAAGTCCTAACACTACCAGATAAAATACTAATATACCGCTATTAGGATTAAAATTCTCATTTACCTCTATTAGGAGGGAGAAAGACCACAGTGGGTCCATTCTGCTGGATATAGACCCACTGTGGTCTTTCTCCCTCCTAATAGAGGTAAATGAGAATTTTAATCCTAATAGCGGTATATTAGTATTTTATCTGGTAGTGTTAGGACTTGCGAACAGGTGGCTGCCTTGACGTGGCTCGCAAGCTTACAACGCTTTGGCCAAAGGGTTAAACTAAATGACCATATTTCAAGAGAATATATAAGTATTTTACTGTGTATTTCTGTCATGTTGGATGTAGCATTGGGCTTCTCTGTCATCTGTTCTAAACTATCAAACCTAAGTGGTTAACTGTAGAGATAGACTTGAATTTCTTTTTGACTTGGCATTTCCTGTGTTCATTAGAGTCGTTTATTTATATATTTCTTTATTATATATAATTTTGATTTTCTGTACCTTTTTATAGCTGTTATATATTTTATAGCAACATGCTATCAATTAACAATAAGCATGTTGATATCGTATTTATGGATCTTAAAAATTCCACTATCAAAGATCTCATCCTTGTTGAATCCATCCTTTGTAATGCTCCTCAATCCATGTTCTAACTGTTGGCTGTTCTCTCCATATACTGAATTTCATACCTAAATTATATACACTAATTAACCTGTTGATACCAAGTGTCTGATGTATAGTTTTCTGTTTTTATTATTTGATCTGTCAATCAAATGTTTGTGCCGTCCCCTGCATCGTGGAATCGATTATGGGGACTATATAGTTCAGACCCATACACCATGGACCATAATGTACCCCTGAGGACGTTCCTGTAGCGGAACGAAATGCGTAGGTTGGTCCTGCATTATTCCTGAAGTGCTGTGTGCTGAGTGTCATGCCTGCTGTTCTCTGCACTACTTGAGCTGTAGCCGGATTGAAGGCTTCCCATTGGATGGCCAACATTGTGATGTCATCCGCCGGGAGAACCCGGGAGTGTGATTCACCCATGGGACCTGTGAGACCATGGGAAAGCAGAGTGCCTGCAGCTGCTTCCATTTGCTGTGTGTGAGCAGAGCGCTTATGGCGTGGACCCAGAGTGGTTACAACACTTTTTTATTCTGTGGAGGATGTGAGTTTGTATTTGGTCTCACTGCTCACTGCATTTTATGTTATAAATTGTGCTGTACTATATATCTACTCTTTGTTTTATGTACCTGGGGAGTTCCTGAATATCCAATCCTTATGTAGATCAGTGTTTCTAATCTACCATAGAATGAGTCGAAATCTTGGCATTTGTTGCACCTTCACTTGCACTTTATATTAATCACACATGAGGAGAGTTTGCGCTTAAGTCTGTTTGTTGAAATTGGGATCCTGAAAGAAAAAAAAAGAGTGTGAATGGAGCTCCTTAGACCGGTTGGCCAGGTGGATGTGAGCTGTGCTGTATCCAATCTCTATCCGTACCATCTGACCAACTAAAGTCATGACACCGGAAGTGCCAAGGACGGGGATACACCAGTTCCCGGTGCAGCGGTGAGAGTTTTGGGTCCTGACATCTTTAGTTTTACATGCCCATTATATATTATATATGTCTAAATGTAAGTGTGTTTGTGCAAACACCTTTTATAAATTGCTATTTGGTACATTTCGCACTATGTTTTGCTTCTGTTTCCACGGAGATCAGCACATCACAGAAGACTTGATTACTAGACCTATAAACTGCCAGTGATTCCAGGAAGATCGGTGACCCGTTCTATACCTGAAAACGCCAGCCAAATAGATTTGGAGAATGCTGATTTTGATTTGAAAGAATGTGATTTCCCACTTTACAGAACACCCAAGGAAATCCTTACCCAGTTGAAAACATATTGCACCATGTTGTGTTTTTATGTTTTCTTTATATGGTGACATCTGCGCTCCCTAACACTTCGTTTTACACATTATGATACTCAACAGAAGGATCGTTAACCACATTCACAGTACATAGAAAACATAACACTTCCCAATAAGCTCTGCGTAGGGGTGTGTCAGTGTCTTTCCCTATGGCCACCCAATACTGGGTCTGAAGTCCTGTGTAATGTTGCCGACACACCATTGGAGCTCTTATTTACTGTAGCAGTGTAGCAGGCCTGTACTTCGCAAAATGCTTTGGTACCCTTTTACTCTGCTTTAGTGGAGGATCCCCTCTGATGATGTCCGTGCCTCTCACTGTTATCTGGGGGGCCCCACAGTGTGGTCGACTGCATTCTCTCCAGCCAGCATTCATTAACACGGGCAGATCATTGACTGGTACTTGAACACCAATGGTCAGTCCTGAGGTCCCTCAGGCTCTAGTAGTTCTACCTCTGTATGCTCTGCCAGCCCCTTTTAAAAGCTCCTCTCTACTTAGTCCATCCTCACTAACAGCCTTTATCATTGATTGCTGCCATGTCCATCATGTGTCCCATGTTCAGTGCACACTGGAGAGGAATCTGACAGGGGGTAATGTGAGTGTGTGTTACATACAGTACACCTTACCAGGGGTTACATCCTCCCCCAAGTAAATACATTGATATCCCCATCAATCTTGTCAGGAACATCTATATCATAACATTCTAACCTAACAAACACCTCCTCTCTGTGCACATAATATCATAGGCACAGTAGAACCAATAGACATACAGTTTTCACATACCGATATAGCGTAATTTACTGTCACCTGGGTCTCATGGATTGTGTCTGTGTCCCCCTATGTTTGTGTGGCTGGTCGTAACTAGCTTTCAAGTGAATCACGTCACAGGAAAATGTTGTTTTAGCATTGGTTGCACTGCTCCGCAGAAATGATAGTTGGTGCTAGTGTGCCTTCAAATCTAAATGCAATGTAACTGTCCCGTATTCCCGTTAATTTTGCATGATATGTCACATCCTTTAAAAAAAATGGAAAATGTCACATGGTACCTGGAACCAATCAGATTGGGGACAATCCGATTGGCTGAAGTACCATGTGATGGCAGCCATGTGGAAATAAGGGTGTGACGTACCTCCCTTGGAGATTACGTCACATCCTTAAAAATAAATTTAAAAAAAGCATGTCACGTGTTACAGCATCCAATCGGATTGGATCTGTACCATCTGACCTTAAAATGGGATGTCACGTGCCTTATATAGGGCCTGTTCCATCTCAATTTATCTTAAGAAGCCTACGAGACAACATCGATTGGTTGATGTACAATGGGGATTACTATAGATTACAAGGAAAAAAGATTGAAGAAAGAAGAGTTTTTTTTACCTGATGCAGAGTATCGCGAGGATGGTGTCGCCGACGAGAGCTTCCAGATACGCTGGGATTTGGAGGGTGTAGACGTCTAAAGGTAAGAAAAACATTGAATGTATACAGTTTGAATTTTTCAGTTTTTTTTTTAATTGTAATTTTTAATTTTTATGTTTTTGCATAATAAAATAACAGCCGGTTTAGTTCACAGCATAAGTAACATTATTGTAACCGACCTGCCGTGTGGAGACTTGGTAATCTGTGCGGCACTCAAATGTGCCTCTCACCCTTACTGCGACGCATGAGCGTTGTGACGTCAGTCAAACTCTGCCTTCAACCTAGCTGTGAACTAAACCGGCTGTTATTTTGTTACATTAAGACCATAGTTACATTATACTTGTATCGCATGTTTTGGAGATCTTGACGGACCGCGATGTATATACAGACCTAGCTATAATTGACTCTGGTGTCTTAGACGGTTGTGTACTATGATGATGATAATCACGATTGATTTATTATCAGGGAGGCTTCTAAATGGGGACTTCCAATGTGGGAATCCTACCGGGCTGCATCAGTTTGTAAGAGACGCGCAGTGAGAATAGGCAGAATCGGTCACTGTGCACCTTTAACAAGTGATCACACTGCTTTTATTTTATTTTAATAACACTAATGATGCACTGGCTCTCCATAGCTGAACCCCATTCATTTTAGACCCAGGGAAACACTGATTCCTGAGTTAGAGACCCCAGTATGGGGTTGTGACCGTGAAGTTAATCATGTGGTTAAGCCCTCCGGCAACTCTCCCGGTAGGCCTAACCACCCACCCCAGGGCAACTACTACAATTCCCCATCCCCACACACACAAATGGGAAAGAGCACAAGTAGCCAAATGGTTAATAACAGTTTTGTCCATTTGTGATTTAAAAAACAAAAGTACACAATTCAAGTAAACAAACATTGAAATACAATAAAACAAAATTTACTACCCGATTGCCACTGTGGTTACCTATGCCCTCAATGAGAGCACTGATAACCATAATGGCAATTAATAAGATTGCTACTATCTACCACCTCTACCCCACACAACCTCCTCTCCCCCATCCCCAACACATACAGTACAGTAATGGGCAAGAGCTCTATTATCCAGACCTGGATAATAGCACATTCGCCCAATAAAAATAAAACGTTACCCTGCCAGCATATACTGTAGTAAATAAAAGTTGTATTTACCCCTGCCAATGAAAAACAGATATTCACCCGGCGCTCTAAGTGTTCATATAATGGAGTGTTTAAAGTAAAAAAATAAAATAAATAGTAGTGCAAAAAAAGTGCTGTTCAATAAATTTACAGTAAACAGTGATACAGTGTAGGTCAAACAATATGCAGCCAGTTGTGTTCACACCCCTCATAAGACCCTCCTGCAGGGTCTGAAAAGAGCAGTAGAAGAGAAAACAGGGGAGCACTGGCAACAGGAATAAAGTGCAATATAGTATAAAAGTGAGGAATAAATGGCAGATTGCAATGCTTGCGCTCACCACGAACAAGGTGTGACCCCGGTACTGAGATGGGAAAGTACAAGACTGTGAACCCACAGAATCGGAGGCACGTCTGGAGGGTGGATGATCAGCGTAACCGGGTCTGGGTTGGAGAAGTCGGGTTGGTCGGTATTCTTGAAGTCAAACAAAGAAGCACTAGGACAAGAGTCAAGGCAGGGCACAGAAAATGCAGGGAACACAAGGCTACAATGGGTTATGCTCAGCAAAGCAGGAAGGTGAGAGCAGGGTTTAAAACAAGAACAGGAACAAGTAGCAAGGGAGGCGGAGCGGAGGCGCGGCCTCTGCGAAGACAAGGATTGGCTGCAGGAGACAAGTGGGTCTGATAACTTTCCACGCAGCTGGGGAGAGGTGTACGATGTCACGTGCGCGTTCCGTGCGTGACATGACTGGGGGCCAGACCTAAACTCCGTGGCACAGCGTGAAGAGCTGCGGGTGCGCGCGCACTCTGTAACCAGAGTGGAGAGGCGCGCAGTAGCAGCAGGTAAGGAGGCAACACGCCGCGGAGGACATCTTCCCTGATTCCTTACACAGATCAACTCACAGATGTGGAATGGTACTTCAAACATCAATTAGGAGTGGTTAATTTTCCTGCCCCACGTCGTTAACCTCCAAGTGGATCACACATACGGAGCGTGGTGAGGATGATTTCATATAAAATGAGAGACAACAGGATAGTGCAGGTGGCAAAACACGTTGTATTATATACAGATGGCCACACGCCAAATGCACACTCATGTGTATGGTACGAAATGCATAGGAGGCTTTTCCTCCATGCTATTGTCTTTTGAATAAAATTCTATTTTTGCATCAATTGGACCCCTGTCCACATTTGTGGCTGTGCGCTCCTTTTCACCTTCTTCTATATTGCCCTTTATTCCTGAGGCCAGTGCTCCCTTGTTTTCTCTTCTACTTATCCCTGCCAGGATGAAAACCATCCTCATCATTCTGGTGCTCTGCGTCTTCAGTGGGCACCGACAGTAAAACAAAAAAAACTAACTACTGGTCTGTGATCCCTTAATCACCTTAGCAGTTTTTAACCTATATTTTAATTAAGGGACAAATCCCTCTCCTGCTACCCACCTAAGAGGCCTAACCCCGGCTTCCTAGGGCAACTACCCTCATCCCCACCCACTCCATCCTAGCAGGGGTAAGTAAAACATTTATTAATTTAATGTGTTATGAATTATACTGTATTTGAATGGGCAAAAGTGCTAGAAACCATATTTGGCTACTGGGGAATTTGCACATTCTTTTGTGGGGGGGGGGACATTTTGGGGTAAAGGGGGTAGTTGCCCTGGGGTGGGTGGTTAAGGCCTCTTGGGTGGGAGGGGTTATCCCCTTCATTACTTTAGCGATAGTTAACCCCTCCCACAACCTGCCTGGTAGGCCTAACCATGCACACTGGGGTAACTACGGATCTGCAGGGCTGAGGTAGGGATGCAGAATAACCGACCAGAGCCCAGTGACAGAGCCCTGTTTGAGTATCCATAGTCGGTAAGCAGGCAGGAAGTCAGGGCGGGTGGCAATGGTGCAAAGTCCTGTAAACAAGCAAAGGGTCAGGGCAGGCAGAAAGCAGTGAGGTCAGGGTCACGGTCCGGGGTCCGCAACTGGGAAATCCAAACAGATAAAAGGGATCGAGTAGAACCCTTACTTGGTCTGAATAAAGGAAAACCTCCTTCTCTATACAGTACTTATAGGAAAATAATTAGTGACATGTAGAGTTGTGCTTTACGAATACCCAACTATAAGTTATCTGTAGAGGGACAAAAATAAATGGTAAATCTAAAATACAACATGACATGTATTGACAAGGATGGAAGAAAATGTAGTATCCTCCAGTGGTTACTTGTGGAGGCCCTCTAGTCTTTGAGGATGGTGACGCGTGCCCCGGTATGGCCTGGTAGCTCCTTTGTGAAAGCAGTTGCATGGTTACCCTCCTTGCACACCTCCCTGTGTGCCCAATCAGAAGGTGTGGGCTTAGCTGGATTGTATCACAATGGCAATTGGAAGGGGATTACACGCTGAACTTTCTTGATACCAGGAGCTGCCAGTTGCCCTTTGATAAATATATTGTACAGATAAATATAGTTTTACCCAAGCAGTCTACCAACTCATGAATATGAGGTATTGTTTAGGTGTCAAGTTTAAGCAGCATTACACTGGAGGAAATGAACCAAAATTTGCATTGTGCCATGCTTTTATGGACCAGATGTAGTGGGCAACACCACTCACTGCTGGATTCCTTCACCACTCCCAGTTTTAGCATATATTTTTTTTAACTCTTTCTCTAAAGTGTATTTTAGGTTTTTAGTAATTCTCCAAGGCTTTATTCTAGGACTCAAAGTTTAATGTGGTTCATGTAAAATACCTGTGATCCACTTTGTCTATCTAGGATATGGACCTCGTAAACAACCTTGCCCAACCTACACAATATTTGATATGGTCCTTGCCATTTTGCTAGCAGTTTACTTTGAGGATAGTAGTAATTCCCTCAGACGGGTAGATGTAGAAGTTGTTATTACTCCTCCTACCATTGGTGGAATAGCACTGTAACCCTCAACCATCTTGTGTGCGACTGATTCAAAGCAATGGGCGATTCTCCCGCTGGTGCATTATCTATGGGGAGCTGCAAGGTGCCAGTAGTAGTAACATCAGCTACTGTACATCTGTAGCTGTGTCAGAGTACAAAACCAATGGTGAAGTCTGTAGGTTGGTATAATTTCAATGCTGCTTCATAAAAGGAATGGACTAAGGGCAGAAGAATGATTTATAGCAATAGAAAATGAATAAGCATTGGAAAAAACATAAGAATACAGGGCAGATAAAGCAGAAATGTGTGTTCCAGATGCAAAAAAACCACATAAATAAGTATTCACACTGCCTTATGCAATGTGTTGCAGTCACCCACAGAAATAAAGGGGTAAAATTACAAATGGACTGTAATTATTTCAATGTTTGTGAATGGAGGAATTTGAGTTCTTGGCACAATCTAATTATCTACTTTCTGCTTCACTTAGCAGTATTGAAACAGTTATTTAAACCCTGTCACGTCTACACTTATTCCAGGAAATGCATTTCAGGCTAAGACCACATAAAGTACATTACAATAATTAAGTACATTGGAAGAAAACAAAAATACACAGTGTAATGAAAACAAGGCATGGATACAACTAGGTACTTTCCTTTATTCTTGAAAGATATGTTGGTAGGAAATATTTCTGCTCTGCTGAAAATAACTTTTAAAGGAACCATTCATCCCAAGGGCAGTACAAAAGTCACAGGGTCATCCCTTAAGGTTGGAGGAAGGGAGATTTCACCAGCAACAAGGAAAAGACTGCGGGGTACAGTAGATCATCAGAGCTCCGTTAAATCTGGCCTATTTACTGGACTCTACCTAATTAGGTAACATCCCTTTGTTTTCGTCCATATAACAGGTAGCTTTAAAGCTAATGAAATGTAAAAACAAGGTCTGTTAGCAAAACGACCATCGTTACGTTACCTGTACAGTATAAACGGGCATTATCATTGCGTTAAACAATACACTGCACTTGCGCATTGGTGAAAAGTTTTAGGTGCATTCCAATTAACGCACATGCCCTCCTCTAGACTTATGGTCAATAGACCTGTTAGCCAAATGTGGCTAGTACTGCTCTTGGGCATTCCAAAAATAAAAATTCACATGTATAACCATTGAAAAGATTCCAAGCCCGATGGTAAAATCTAAAAACAAAATCCACAAAGCATTAAAAAGGAATCCCAACCATGACTGGCAGGGAAAATAAATCCATACTCAATGGCTTTTATAAAATCTGGTGTCATCCTGTGGGAAGGTCGATGGATCCTTTCCTTTTCTTGAGATGACATGTCATCTCAAAGTGAAGGAATCACATGGTACCTCAAACAACTTATTGTTTGTCTGTCTGTCAGCACTCACTTCTTCCTGCAGCAAGCTTGAAACAAGGTTATCTCATGGTTCCGATCGTAGGATTTCTTTAGGTAATTCTTTTAAATGATTCCGACTTGGCTGGGACAACATAATATAGAAGTGAGTCTATGTAGATTACTCATAATTCTGAAGAAACTGACACCTTTGTCGATTTCGCCCACGTCCCGTGCTTCAATCCGGTAGTAAGCCAATAAAGGAAAAAATGGAGAAAAAAAAGGGCTGAGCATAGCTAATGAATTAAGGCTGGCTGGAGACGAGAAAATAAAATCAGGTCATTTTATTAGGCATAATCGCCTAAGAGTTTGATAAAGCTCCGGAAGGAGGGAAACGCGTCAGAGGACTTTTTTTTTTAATGTTAGTGGATTGCCGATTATGCCTAATAAAATCACTGGATTTTATTTTCTCATCTCCAGCCAGCCTAAATTCATTAGCAGTGCTCAGCACTTTTTTAATTTTTTTTCCTCATTTGGGCTATTGGCCATTAGTCTAGTTACAGCAGGGGTATGTTTGTTGGGTGGGGGTAAGGGAGTGCGTGATGGTGTTCTTCCCCTGGGGAGTATGGTTAGGCCTCCTGGGGAAGTGTGGGTGGCATGAGGGGGTTATCCCTTTGGTTACCTTAGTGGTTACCACTAAAGATACCTTAGTGGTAAGGTTAACCCTTTGGTTACCTTAGTAGTAAGTACTGTACCTTAGTGGTATAACTACCCTACTTACCCCCCTTGGCCACTAATGTGGCCAAGGGGGGTAAGTAGGGTAGTTTTATATTGATATTAACTCCTCTTGCAGTCATGCTAGTCATGAAAACCAATGACTAGTTGACCCATGGGCAACTAAGGGGTTTATATTTACTCTAGTATATGTAAAGTCATATTTTATCATCTATTTCATGCTTTTTTTTAAGCTTATCTTACCTATGTATATAATCGCCCATATATTGGCCATTACATACATAGGAAATATAGGACTAACATCAGCCTGAGTAGTGATCAAATATCAGTGGTATTTCTTGCATTGATCCATTTCCGATAAATATCAGAATGAGATTTACATATGTTTGCGGTATTAGGTCTCTTTATCAGATCAGATTTTTTTCTCACTGCAATGTTAATGTATTGCACTATAAAAATAACTATTTTTTGGGCAATAATACCACCCTTTAAGGTTACCACAGCTTGATGTATCCAGGCCAATATCTCTCTCTCATGGTTTTACATGTTTACTATATCTTAACTTTTTTTCTAAAAACCGGAGCTTTAAATTCACAATCAGCTATTTGAAGAGAGTAAATACCACTGAGTTTAAAAATGAAAACAATTTCCAAAATGTTATACTGTAACTAACTCCAATGAATCTCTTGGGGGTCTATTAACAACATTTCTCAGCTAAAAGTGGTTCAGTATTGGTGCAAAAATATGTTTTATAATTTTAAAGACACATTCTTATTTTAATGCACCAATTTTGCAATAGGGATATTTTGAAAAATAATCCATAATAAATTGAAACAATTGTGTATCACATGGGGTCTCTTTAGTGATGATTCTCAACTCCATTTATTTTAAGTGAGTTGCCCCCACATTATATAGACTTTAAAGTAATCTGATTGATTGATTGCTAAATGTACACTGTATATTTCAAAGGACCAAAACAGCCACTGTTGCCTTCTGGCACTTGATAAGTGTGGCATCTGCATTGAGTTGAATTTGTCTTGATGGTACTGTAAGTTGGATGAAACTACAGGTAGTAATACATTTTTAATGGAACAACATGGAAGTTATTTGTAAATGTACTGTATCTGTTTGTTGTACAATCAATTTCTTCAGATGTCAAAATGAAGACTTCATTAGATTGGTGATGTTATGAGAGCTCACATATCAATTAAACATACAAAGAACTGCCGTGTGTCCTTTAAAATGCACAAAATAATCAAGGAACTCATGAAATATAAAGCACCACATTTAATGTGATGTCTGTTCTGCTGCTGCCTCTGGCCAAATGTCAACAGTGATGTACAGTACACATAAAAACAAACCACATATCAGTACAGTACGTTACTGATACGTAGTTAATGGATCCTAAAAAAAAAGGTGGTGTGTGTCAAGCACACGCGTTATAAGTGAAACTTTTTTTGTGTTTTTAAGTGTTTCATACCATAAATATCATAAACATGAAAGTACAATTTGATTGATAAAATACAATGAAGTTTCATTGTGAAGGCGCATGTTCCGCACATACCCCTTATATTTATGTATGTGTGTGTTTATATATGTGGTTGCTCTGCTACTATTGAATCCCCCCCTCCCCGCCCGCCATGGTTCTGTTCCCCCTGCCCTGGTTTGTGGTACCCTGCCCTGGTTTGTGGTACCCTGCAGACACACATCTAGCACTTATGTTTACATTATAGTTGCACTTTTGATCCTCTATGGTTGAAGTGTTGACAATTATCACTACACTAGTTGATATATTTTTTGACACATTATTCTCTTATTACAGTAAGTGTTTATGATGTGTTCACCACATTTTGTGGCCTACTAATAACAACAGAGCTTACCTGTTTTAGGATTCCCTCCCCTTAACACTTTGGCCCCTTAGGCTCCTCCTCTCTGCTCTGTCACTCCTGTGGCATCAATGGGGGTGTCACTTAGGTTTTTGGCTCCAATTTTTTTCACACTGGGTGTGGTGTAAGGTATATCTGGGTTTGCTTGTCACTTGTTTATTTGCTCTTGAGAAAGGTCCCAGTGGGGACCGAAACACTGTCAATAAATGTCACTTTTTTTGCATATAGGAGTGCCTGTCCCTTTTTTACCTTTTCCTGTATCTTTTTGGACAGTGTGCACCCTTCCTTTACCCTTTATTTTTAATTTTCTTTTGTGCGTGCCATGCTTCTGACTGTATCTGTGTATGTGTGTACCAGTATGTGTACCAGACAGGGCAGTAGACAGCTTTCCTGGGGCCCAGGACAACAGTTTCCACTGCACCCTCACCCAACCCCAGTGTCAGCGGCCTTTGCGAGACTCCCCCTCTATCTCTCCCCCGACCTCTCAGCACTCCCTCATCCACACACATAATACTATCCTTCACACATAATACCCCCCTGCACATCACACACATCCCATCCCCCTCCTGCACATCACCCTCCCCCTGCATCTCACATCACTCCCCCTGCATCTCACATCACCCTCTCCCCCTGCATCTCATATCACCCTCTCCCCCTGCATCTCACATCACCCCCACCCCCCTGCATCTCACATTACCCTCCCCCCTGCATCGCACATCAACCCCACCTTGCATCTCACATCAACCTCCCCCTGCATCTCACATCACTCCCCCTGCATCTCACATCACCCTCTCCCCCTGCATCTCATATCACCCTCTCCCCCTGCATCTCACATCACCCCCACCCCCCTGCATCTCACATTACCCTCCCCCCTGCATCGCACATCAACCCCACCTTGCATCTCACATCAACCTCCCCCTGCATGTCACATCACCCTCCCCCACTGCATCTCACATCCCCCTCCTCCCCCTGCATCTCACATCACCTTCCCCCCTGCATTTCACATCAACCTCCCCCACCCTGCATCTCACATCACATCCCCCTCTTGCCCTGCATCTCATATCAAATCACACTCCCACCCTGCATCTCACATCACCCTCTCCCCTGCACATCGCGCACGCACCTTCTGTACCCTGGCTTCAAGCCTCCGAACTTTTGGCATGGGGGCGGGACCTACACTGGAGGCTGCCCGCAACAGCACCGGAGAGATACGTCCGCTGCAGGAGGGGAAAGCTGGGGTCCGTTACCCATGCGTGGAGTGGTCAGCCCTCGGGCTCCCCAACAACCTTGGGGTCGGGGACAATTGACCCAGCTCTCCTCCCCTGTCAGCGGCCCTGATACCAGAACACTGGTCAGCAGCACAGACAGTCATCCCCCTGACACTGCGTCCACCACAGTGCTTACTCCAGGAACCACCATGCCGGAGCAGGCACTTGGCACTGTGAGGTGCGACCCCTACGCGTGCAGCGGTGGGGCCGGTTCTTATAACTTTACTGAGTGGAGGCCTAGGGCCAGGACCTTGGCCCTATTTCTATCTCACACACCAGCTAGGAGACCCCAGGGAGCCAGTCACAGATAGAAGCACTGTGCTCCCTGGGGAGGCAGTCAGATGCAGCGGTACTGTGCTTCTGAGGGTCAGGCCTAATCGTGCAGTCCCGGAACAGGAGCGCACGTTCCGGCTGCAGGGACTGTGCGTGTTTTCCTTGGGCTGGAATGTAGCTGATGTATCTGTGCATGCGCTGAGTACCGTGAATGTTTGTGTGCATGCGCAAAATACTAGCAATGCTTCAGCACATGCGCAGTCAGTCAGGTTTGTTATTTTTTTTCATGACAATTTTCAGGATTTTTACCTATGAGATTTTTTTAGATGGCACTGCCACAAAAGAAGTTTCACTTCAATAAATGCAAACTGCTGAGATCTACCAGCACTGAGTTTATTATCGTCAGGTTAAAAAAAAGTAAGCAGATCATTGATTAATTGAATGCCACATTACTTAAAGGTAATGAAAGGGTTTTTTTTTTATTCTCATAGTAATTATTATTTTTTTCCATTTGCTTTTTTCTCTGTTTAGTTTAACCCGCAGCATATTTGAAAAGTAACGTGGATACTGTATTTATTTTTATGTATTATTTATCTGAATCCTCCATGTTCAATAACATGAAAATAGCTATTGTTTACCAATATCCTATTCTAGCCTCAGCTGCACTGTTGGGACTGAATGGTTCTTTTTAACTTTAGAATGTATTCATTTTACTGAGCCGTGTGTATGTACTGTAATAACATTATGTCATAGACAGCATTGTTAGAGATGTTATGGTTCATCTTGGATTTAACTGTTAAAACTTGTTTTTGTTAAAGCATTTTTTTAGAAGTGTGTTGCATTTAAACTCAGCCAATGTATTTGTAAGAATTAGTAATGTGCTCATAAGTGGTACTGTTTTTTATTTGCTGTACAGTGGAGTTTTTTTTTCACTTTGGAACTCACCATAACTTACTTTGTGTACCTGGTTTGTGACCGTTACCCACTTCACATAGCAAGGTTAGACATGGAAGTGTCTAACCTTTGCCTTCACTGCTGCTTGCAGAATTCACTGTTTTTCACTCGACTTTACATCTCGCTTCAAGCAGACTGCTGTAAAGAATACAGCAACTTTACACAATTTCAGTTCCCTGCGGTCTATTCTGTGAGAAGCAATAGAGACCAAGTTTAGATGCTATTACAGACATACAGTTGTGTGAAAAATAAAGTACACCCTGTTTGGATTCTATGGTTTTACATTTCAAGACAAAATAACAATCATCTTTTCCTTAGCAGGTCTAAAAATTAGGTAAATACAACCTCAGATGAACAACAACACATGACATATTACCCCGTGTCATGATTTATTTAACAAAAATAAAGCCAAAATGGAGAAGCTATGTGTGAAAAACTAAGTACACCCTTACTGCTTCCATAGGAATTAAGATGCTACAGTAAGTAGCAGACAGGTGCTGCTAATCAAATGCCATTGATTAATTGATCATCAGCAAGTGTGACCACCTCTATAAAAGCCGAAGTTTTAGCAGTTTGCTGGTCTGGAGCATTCAGGTGTGTGTTAACACAATGCCAAGGAGGAAAGACATCCGCAATGATCTTAGAGAAGCAATTGTTGCTGCCCATCAATCTGGGAAGGGTTATAAGGCCATTTTCAAACAATTTAAAGTCCATCATTCTACAGTGAGAAAGATTATTCAAAAGTGGAAAACATTCAAGACAGTTGCCAATCTTCCCAGGAGTGGACGTCCCAGCAAATTCACACCAGGGTCAGACCGTGCAATGCTCAATTAAATTGCAAAAAAAAAACAAGAGTTACATCTCAGACTCTACAGGCCTCAGTTAGCATGTTACATGTTAAAGTTCATGACAGTACAATTAGAAAAAGACTGAACAAGTATGGTTTGTTTGGAAAGCTTGCCAGGAGAAAGCCTCTTCTCTCTAAAAAGAACATGGCAGCACGGCTTAGGTTTGCAAAGTTGCATCTGAACAAACCACAAGACTTCTTGAACTATGTCCTTTGGATAGACAAGACCAAAGTGGAGATGTTTGGCCATAATGCACAGCGCCGCATTTGGTGAAAACCAAACATAGCATATCAGCACAAACACCTCATACTAACTGTCCAGAACGATGGTGGAAGGGTGATGATTTGGGCTTGTTTTGCAGCCACAGGACCTGGGATCCTTGCAGTCATTGAGTCAACCGTGAACTCCTCTGTATACCAAAGTATTCTAAAGTCAAAGGTGAGGCCATCTGTCCGACAGCTAAAGCTTGGCCGAAATTGGGTCATGCAACAGGACAATGATCCCAAGCACACCAGCAAATCTACAACAGAATGGCTGAAAAAGAAAAGAATCAAGGTGTTGCAATGGCCTAGTCAAAGTCCAGACCTCAACCTGATTGAAATGCTGTGGTGGGACCTTAAGAGAGCTGTGCATAAATAAATGCCCACAAACTTCAATGAACTGAAGCAACATTGTAAAGAAGAGTGGGCTAAAATTCCTCCACAACGATGTGATACAGTGGCGGCCGACCTGAGTCTAAATCGGCTAGATCCGCGATTTTCAGATTATCCCGGTTATGTGCGGTTTTGTGTCGTTTTCGCCCGGAGTGAACTGCGTTATTTTCGCGCTCGTGATCTTAGCATTTTTTTCTCGCTGTCTGCAATACTGCAATGCCGTGTAAAAACTCAGGGGGGCGTTTGCGAGCTGTTGTCTTGGAAGTCTAATACCTTCGCGGTTCAACCTACGTCAGTACACAGTCTGTGTGTGCGCGCGCAGTAATTGTAAATTTGCATATTTAAAGTATACATGCATTTGCAGTGCTGTTCTGCAGTACAGTACAGTATGTCTCATTTGAAAATTGTTGAAACGCATAGGCGTGTACTGTACTGTAACAGTGTCACATTTCGGCATATACAGCGCTCTCCCCTCGCTCGGGATAATTAACTGCACTGCAGGGTATTTCAACTTCTTATCTTCTGTGCAATGCAGTACATCTCTCCCACACCATTCCTTTGAACGTGTGTCTGGTTTCAATCACATTCCTGCTTGACAGCAGGAATTTACTGCGCATGCGCCTGTAACTTCGCCCACCACTGCTTGCTTGAGTGAGTGAAAACATTTTTTTTTTATAATAATTTTTTTTTTATAATAATTTTTTTTTCTCCACAAGCCTGCAAAAACCATCTTACTGTATTAAGATATTCAATATGTGCTGTACAGTAGCTTTTGTCTGCGACCCTGTGCGTTTGACTGCACATGGTTGATTTGTGTGCTTTTAACGTACTGTATTTGGGGGTGTATTATTATGATGAACTGCCTTTTGAAATTAAAGTATGTCTTTAGCTTTGAACTTCATGCGGCTGTCTTTCATTTTTGAATCTTGCCATGTGTTTTTAATCCGTCCATAGTCGAGATTCAAAGCCT